>NC_142879.1:6366136-6669166 GCF_051225735.1 Oryctolagus cuniculus | reverse complement strand
GAGAAAAGGCCAGCACTCACCCAGAGAGTACTCTGCTCCACAGATGAACTCTGTGGGAATCAGGAGAATGTCTTGCTGGTTCTTGTGTGGGTCTGGGCTCTCACAGTCTCTCATGTCCTAGCTGAAGAGAAAAGGTATTTGTTTTTCTGTATCGAGGTATATTTGCATAGAATAAAATTCACTCAGTTTGCACACACACTCTGAACGTTTTGGGCAGCTGTGGCAGTCAGATAACCATTACGACAATGGAACTTTCTGATTCCCTAGTCCTTAGTGACGACGATCTGTTGATGTATTCTGATGTGGTTCTTCTCTTCTAGACAATGCCGTCTTATTACATTATTTCCTGGATACAGTAGCACCTGCTATCCACAGTTTCCCTATCTGTGATACCAATTACTAGTGGTCAACTGCAGTCCAGAAATATTACATGTAGAATACAGAAATAATTTTTGAGTTTTGTACTCTTATGAGTGGTGGGATGAAATTCTAGGCCACCCCACCTGGCCCAGGAAGTGAATTATCCCTGTGTCCAGCATATCCTAATAATCCACTACCTGCCCATTATCAGCCTAGGAGGCATCCAGCTGGTGAGGTGGACTGTTCTTGTTCTCAGGTAATGCTCAGTCAATGATTAAGTCATGATTAAGTCAAATCAGGTACTGATTTGGTCCCATGGTGCAAGGATAGTGATGCTGGCAATTCTGGAGCACCAAAGAAAAGCATATTTGAAAAGTTGAAGTTTCTAGACTTAATAAAGAAAGAAGAATTATACACTGATGTTGCTAAGATCTGCAGGAAGAGTTAATCTTCTATCTGGGGCTGGCGCTGTGGCGTAGTGGGTAAAGCTACTGCCTGCAGTGCCGGCATCCCATATGGGCACCAGTTAGAGACCCGGCTGCTCCACTTCCTATCCAGCTCTCTGCTATGGCCTGTGAAAGCAGTAGAAGATGGCCCAAGTGTTTGGGCCCCTGCACCCTCATGATTGACCTGGAAGAAGCTCCTGAATCCTGGCTTCAGATTGGTACAGCTCCAGCCATTGCAGCCATCTGGAGACTGAACCAGTGGATGGAAGACCTCTCTGTCTCTCTCTCCCGCCACCTCTCTGTAACTCTGCCTTTCAAATAAGTAAATAAATCTTTTTAAAAATTCTTCTATTTGTGAAACTGTGGAGAAAGAAAGAGAAATTTTTGCTAGTTTTGTCATCACACCTGAAACTGCCACAATTATGGCCACAAAGCGTGAGAAGAGGCCAGTTTAAGATGCAAAAGACATTCCTTTGGTGTGTGGAGGACATGGAGCAAACACGTGGCTCCATTCTTATTGTGTTCCCAGAACACAGAATCAGGCTTGCACACAGTAGGTATGAAACACATATTTATTGAATGGATACTTTCTTTCAAGTCCAGTTTCCTTTAATATATTTATACACAGGAGATTGCTAGGGAATCCAATAATTCACCAGGAAACTGTGTCACTGCTTTATTCCATTTTGATATATCACATCAGAATGGCCCCTACTCTGTACATAGGATTACTGGATTGAATTGAAACTGTGAATTATGATTCAGTTTATACTTCTTGTGTAGACATCACCTGAAAGTTATTTAAACTTCTGTCATTATCCGTAGAGAAGCATTTTGTGTCATTCTCACCTATGTATAAGTTCACAGGGAGACTTCCCTGCTGAAAAGCGTTTCTTGTGATCTAGGCTTTCTAAGTTTCTCTGTGTGATTTCTCTCTATGCACAACTTCCACTCTGCAGGGAATATTATTTACCCAATATTCTTTCCTCTACCTCAAAGTTGCAAGCACTCTCAAGGAGCTCACTAACAAGATATAAACATAACATTTATCATCTCATATGTGTTTTGCTTTTCTTTGAAACCCTTTCCCCATAAACTCAAAGTCTACAACAAATCTTAGTCTTTAAAGGCCCATAACAAAGAAAAGAAAACTAAAAATGAGAAAATCGCACAACCCAATTGGCGTTCTTCCTTTGAGCTCTGTGGGATTCTCTATTTCCCAAGACATTTGATCCCAAAGAAGAACAGCAATTTTGGCTGCTCCTTCTCTGGGTAGTTTGCCTGCTGCAGAGTCCATTAAGTGGAGAGAGAAAGAGAGAGACAGAGAGAGAAACACACAGTATGGTAAAGTCTATGCTGCTGTCACTGTGTGTTCTTGTTATTTGGAGGGCAGCATTTCACGGACGTTTTTGTGCCAAGCCATGAAGAGTTGCCGTGTACAGCAGAGGCGACTGTGTCTGGAGACTTAAGGGACATATCCTATAAAGGAGACAAAAGCAGGGAGAATAACTCTTACCCCCAAAATCTAATAAAAAATACAGAAAATGTATTACTACTTCAAAATAATCTATCCTTTGTTCCTAATTGTCCCAACCAAATTTTGTCAAAGTTATTGGAAAGTGAGTTTTAGATATTTATTAAATATACAACTATTTGGCTGGCGCTGTGTCTCAATAGGCTAATCCTCCATCTGCGGTGCTGGCACTCCAGGTTCTAGTCCCGATCGGTGCACCGGATTCTGTCTCGGTCGCTCCTCTTCCTGTCCAGCTCTCTGCTGTGACCCAGAAAGGCAGTGGAGGATGGCCCAAGTGCTTGGGCCCTGCACCTGCATGGGAGACCAGGAGAAGCACCTGGCTCCTGGTTTCGGATCAGCGTGGTACGCCGGTCGCAGAGTGCTGGCCACAGCGGCCATTGGGGGGTGAACCAAAGGAAAAAGGAAGACCTTTGTCTCTGTCTCTCTCTCTCACTGTCCACTCTGCCTGTCAGAAAAGAAATACATACAACTATTCTATTGTAATACTGCAGCTCATAGATCATTTGAGAGGTCAAAGGGACACACCTGTGTGTCACCTCTTTTTGTAATTAATTTAAAGCATTCTTACATATGAAAGAAAAGTAGAAATAAACTGTTAGCACAAGTAAACACTCTTGCTTCCATTCCTACCATTTCTATCACGCAAATACAAAAATAAGGAGAATTTTTTTAGGCAAAGTGTTGAGTGCCATTAGAGAAACCGGCCAACTCTTCACGCCCAGAACGTTTTTGCAGGGATTTGCTGACACTTTGTTTTCTGTTTCTCCCCTGTTTTATTTAATCAGAACTCCAATTTCTCTGCTACATTCATTCTTATTCTACATATTCTTATGCCTGAAAGTCTATCACATCATTGCCTTTATATTGAACTATTGGCCTATTTTTTTAAGTCAATGGCTTCACTAAATCAGACAGTTCATCAAATTGTATAATGATATCTAGTCTCCAGAAAAGTTCAAAACCATGGGGTAGTGAAAGGTTGGAGTGAATACTAAGTGGCCTTCCTTCTCCTGAGACCACACAGTGAGTTTTGACATATAAGTTGCAACTGCTTGGCGAAGACATCTGACCAGGATGGACACAGCTCTCACACATTTTAAAATACTTATTTAGTTTGTAGGCAAAAATATGCTTTTCCACAAGGTAGCCTCCAGAGGACAGAAATAATTTCTTTGTCTATAGACAATAATTAATTCACAGAATTATCAGTTATCTACAACTTACAGAGTTACAAAACAGCTTTTGAAAATCAGAACAGGTAACCTGGGAGCATGCTATGGACAATGAACAGATTTCCATCAAAGTATGGACATTGTGCTGAAAACATTAGGGTGATGATATATTAAAGACATACACAGCGAACTCAGATGTATAAAAGACAGAGTGAAACTCGCATTTCTCAACAATTGCTCAGACTTTTAGCTTTTGATGTCAGAATAGTAGTATTTCCACATTCAAAGAGTAGATAAAGGATAGATCATGAGAAAGTTGATGATGATTTGGGATTTGCTCTTTTAAGAATTTTTGTTTACTTATTTTAATGTATTTTAAGACAGAAAGAGAGAAAAATAGAGAATTTCCATCAACAGAGGCACAGCCCAGAGACCCGTACATCGGTCTGTGTCTCCCACGTGGGCAGCCAGCACTCCATATTTGAGCCATCACCTGCTCTTCCTAGGGTGCACATTAGCCGTAAGCCGGAACTGAAGCAGAGCCAGGACTCACTCCAGCACTCTGTGTGAGATGCAGGAGCCCTGGGTGACAGTCTAAGTGCTGCCCCAGACGCCTGCTTCAGACTGGGAGGTTGTGTTACCTACCTAGATGGCACTCGTTTGTGGCCTGGAACGTTTCATGCTTAAGTTGACTTTGGAAAACTGATCTGAAAAAAACAGAACAGTATGAGGGGCAACTATGAATGCCGTATCTTCACATAAATCATTAGATCATTTTTCCTCTGGCCTGTGGCCTGGAGTACATGCACAGAATTTTATAGCACCATCTCTACTTTGAAACCACTGCCTCAGATTTTGGCTTTTGTGGGTATTTGCCCAATCTGTTTGGTGGAGTTCATCCAATTCTGAGAACAAGCAAGGAGGCTGACTTCACATTTGTTGTTCAGTTGCCTCATAGTTCCTCATCTCTTTGGCTGTGGAAGTCTGGCCTGAAGATACCAGTAGGGAAAGGAGATCACCATTCTTTCCAAATAGCGTCATTTTCTAAACGACTATTGACATTATGAAGCTATTCGAGCTAACCTATTAAAACATGAAAAAGGCCGTCGAGTTGGCTTGCTAAATTTGCAGCAATGCTTTCCATCAGGAGACCGGGAGGCTGCCTTCAGAATATTAATACACAGCTTTGACAGGGAACACAGGGACTCTGAATTCGTACACCCAGGAAGAGCAAGGTGCACTCAGAACACCGGATCTTAGGATGTGCTTGCTCAGAATTAATAAACTTAAAGATGTTAAAGGAAAAGGTAGCTGTTTCTACTTGGCTTTGTGTTATCATAATTTAGTGTATTTTCTCTGTTTTATTCACAAATATAATGTTTCTCTTTGCCTTTCCATTGATGTATTTCTTTTAGAAAAAAAGAACACAAATTAATATAAGATGCAATAGAAATATAATCACATGATTTATTTGAATTTTGCTTACTATCCTAAGCAGTGCTGCCTAAGATCCACTTTCCCTGATGTACATTTATGTACAACTTCTTTATAAGACTTACAGAAAACTGTTTTTAAAATGGTAGTTTTTTTCTTATAAGAGTTATTCTAATATTTTTTGTGGAAGAAAAAAATGAAATTCATTGTTTTCGTTTATCCCATTGTGATGGTTTTCATGGCTTGAAGTTTGGGTAAAATATAATGAAAATATCTAATGATATCTAATGGAATGCTTGAGGAAAACAATATATTTGAGTCATTAGGACATCAGATATAGATATGAGAAAACTATTGATACTATGAGGATGAAAGGCAACGTCTGCCCTTTGAAGACCAATAATTTGATTCTATAAAAGAACTGACAATAGCCAGAGAGAAGACGTACAAACTTATTAATGTGCAAGTGCACGGGAGTCACAGAATGAGTAACACTCATCCAGAAAGCCACAGCTGGAACACCCTCTTACTAGGGGGCGGGGAACTGGGGGCAGTAAGCTATTGTGGAGGAAGAGTAAATAATCTGAGAGAGAGATTAAAGGGTGGAAGAACACATTATAGCCTGGAAAAATTCCTGTGGGCCCTTGGGGAGGTGAAGATAAGTGGGTTATGGCGACAGTGGCTGCCTTGGGATGCAAGTAGCCTTCTAAGCTAACCACTACTGGAAGAGCAGATGAGAAGTCCGTCCAGCTGAGTGTGTGACTGGCCCTTACCTTCTGCTGCAGTGGTTGATCTCGCTGGTTAATGACGTCTCTGAGAAGTGATGGGGGCAATGGCACTCCTTCTGGAAGAACTTCCCTTACTCATTTAAAGGGACTTCAGGGGAAGCCGCTTCCTGCGCTCTGGGCGAGGAGAACTGATGCTGGGCAAGAGGTTCTGAGGATGGTCGGGAGGGTTGGGAGAAGGGGGAGTTCAGGTCATCCTTAGGTTGTGTCTGGAGTGGAGACTGCTGTGGGCTAAGTTAGATCAAAATTTATATTTCGGGCTCTTGCCTCTTACTTAGAGAAGAATCCTAAGCACAGGCTCAAACACGACACGCAGCATGGCAAAGTTCAGAAGTTGTGTAGAAAACGAGAAGAGTGCACAGGAACACGAGGGCTTTATTAAGGGAGAGTGGGCAAGCAGGCTAAACAGGGCTCTCCATTCCAGTCCCTCCCCGGTCCACGAGGAGAGAGGGGAGCAGTCCAGAGAGCCCAAGTGAGTGAGCAGGCTGCAAGCCAGAGGGGCTGCAACCCAGAGAGAGGGGCAGGAGCAGTGGCAGGGGAGTGGGCGGGTCCAGCACTCTGCAGGCCTCTTATTCACGTCCAAAAAGGGAGTGGCTACATAGTCTGATTGACAGGTGAGTAGACCTGGAGGCAAGGGGGCGTGGCCTCCAGCTCATGAACCTAATCTATCTCTCTGACCAGCCCCATATCAACAGCAATTAGCATGCTAATTGGAAACATGCTTTAGGGTATCATTTTTTTTTTTTTTTGAGCTCTAGCAATGCGATGAAAATTAAGTGTTTTTGTTTCTGCATCAGTATATTCTTTAAGTTTGAAATTTATTTTTCAGAGATCCTTTCTTTGGTGAGAATGTCAATACTGTAGTGCATGAAGACCATTTTATAATGCAGTGTTATCCATGTTGTGATCTTCATCTACTTACGGTTCCTGGAAAGTCCATATACTTGATAATTGTATTGTTTTTCGAAAGCATCCTCCTGCTAGACAACAGAACTATTAATGAAAGCAATAAAATAACAAAACTATAAACAACACTAAATAACGTGAGACTGAATGTCTTTTAACATTATTATAAAATATTTTAGAAATTATTACAATAACATTTATCAATTGTCTAAAAGTGGAACAGTAGACAGAGAACCCCAGATCGAGATTTGTTTCTTGGAGGCTCTGTGTTTATGCTTCAGAGTGGAGAAGACACAAGAACGCAGAGATGCCCAAGATTTATGAAGCTTGAATCACTAATTTGATATTCCCTTAATAATAGAAATTTATATTCCAAAGGGTAAGAACCCAGGGTCCTTCCCCTTTGAGTATATAGGGAAATTATTTAACCTAGGAACAAAATATCCTTCTCCTCACTTGAGGATGGGAGTAGGGGCAGCTGGCCACCTGCTTTCAGATCTTTGCTACACCTTCCTTGCCCACAGTGCAAACTCCAGAGCACAGGAGCGGCCTCTTGCTCTGTTCTCATTATGAAGGTGGATGTTTGGACTCAGGGAACCAGGATGGCCATTGGATTTATGATACAGAATTATTCTGTGATCCCAAAACCATGTTACTAGGGCTAAGGTTGTAGTGTAGCAGATCAAGCTGCTGCCTGCGGCACTGGCATCTCCTATGGGTATCATGTTCCAGATGCTTGCCAGCCAATCCACCTTCCTGTAAATGGCCTGGGAAAAAGCAGCATGAGGTGGCCCAAGTGCTTGGGCTCCTGCCACCCACATGGGGGACCTGAAAGGAGCTCTGGCTCCTGGCTTTGGCCTGGCTCAGCCCTGGCAGTTGTAGGCATCTGATGAGTTAACCAGAAGATGAAAGATTTATCGCTCCATCTCTCCCTCGTTCTCTGTATCTCTGACTTTTAAAGAAGCAAATATTTAAAAAAGTAACTGCATTTATGGTAATATTAATAAATATAGATATTGAAAAGTTCACACACAGGAATCTGAAACAATTAATCTGTAAGTATTGCTAAATCTCTTTGGAAAAAGTTTTCAAGTTTCTAGTCTGTGCTTGAACATTCTAACGTATCTCCTATAACAGGAGATTACACTGAAATGCCCATTACACCTCAGAATTATGCCAACAGAAGAGTGGGTCAAAAATTTATAACGCTTGCTTAAGCAGATCAATGCTCTGTGGCCATTTACTGAATTGTAGAACAGTTGTTACTATCAGTATATCTGTTAGAATTTCCAAGGAAATGATGAACAAATATTTTAAAACGTTTAAGTGAGGAAATGGTCAGCGGTTTTAGGTGGTGCTGAGCCTCAGCACTTCCCTCCCCGTCACCACTGTGAAAGTACACAGTGTTCAGCTCACGTCTGAGCTTGCTTTTCTCACTCAGCTCTTTCACAAGGGCAGAGACCGTGGAAGACCGTGTCGTCAGACACCTAAACCCAACCAGGTAGGACCACACCGTGAATTAGCTCAGATAGACAAGTCAACCAATATCGCAACTGGGAGAGTCCGGCTTCCATAAAGGGATTTTTACTACTAGTTAGTGACGAGATATATATTATGCGACATCTGAATGTGAAAGAGTTTACACAGAGTTCGTGATTGGATTCTTGTTTTGGAGTTTCCATAGCATATGTTCACTTTCTTACCAGTAGTTGGGAAAGAAAATGAAAGGGTTCTCCAAGAAATTTTAAAAATTAGTATTTTAAAAGCAAATTTTCAAAATTAGATGTATAAATGACAAAATCTAAGAAAAAAAAACTACACAGAAAGCCACTTTAGAGACAGGTATTCCTGAATACACAGCTGTCACAGAAACTCGTATTTGTAACTCAGACGTATCTATTCTGAGATAAATTTCTTCTCAGAATGTGATCTTAACATTGCATGCAAACTGTTTCTTCCATAGATTAAACATGAGAAGTCTTTTCTAAAGTTTTATTTGTTCACTTTAAAATCATAGTTATGTACACAGAGCTAGAAACACACACACACACACACACACACACAGAGCTGGAGAGAGAGACCCTTCATCCGCTGGTTCAATCCCCAGATGACTGCGCTGGACTGGGCTTGGCTAGGCCAAGGTCAGGAGCCAGTAATTCCATCTGGGTCTCCCTCATGGGTGTTGTGGAAGCAAATACTTGAATCATCATCTGCTACCTTCCCAGGCACATTCGCAGGGAGCCGGATCCAAAGTGGAGGAGTGGGGCTGAAGCAATGCTCTAGGACCAGGCTAACCTGCTGCGCACTTCACCTGCCCCAGATAAGGCTTTTGGAGCAGAAAGGCTGCAGGCTACAATACCTGAATTGAAATCAACAGCCTTTTCTTTTCTGAAACCATTGTCCCAAGCACAGGACATGTCATTGATCCATGCTCTGAGTTCCTGGGGTAATGGCATCTTTAAAGGAAAAAACAATCAATTCATGGTAAGCAACCTCCGGCTAATTCTCCAATTAGTTGACGATTTGGATGCGGAGTATGCCCTAAGTGTTGTGAGGAGTGTGAAATTCAGGCAGGGAAGGTGCCCAACTGTGGTATTGTCAAGAAAGCAGATGGCTGAGAAAATACAGTTTCTGCAATTATTTCACAGTTGCAACTCATTTTAGTCAATGTAGTATTATTATTAAAATTTAGTTCTTAGAATTTGCATTAGGAAAATCATACAAGTATTTTCATTTTTCTGTTATAATTTACCAAGTTTATTGGTAGACATTCACATTATTACCAAAGCATAAAAGAGAAATAATGTGGTCCTTGTACTCTGCTATATGAATGCAAAACTGTGATTGTTGAAATGCAACTTTAATACATTTAGCATTTAGAATACCTTGCACAGTAAAATAATTGTTTGTATAATGTGTATATTTCATAATTAAAGTGTCTTTGCAGATATAAACAACAGCTTGCACATAACATTAAAACAGAAATAAACACAATGTTTTTAAAGGTGAACTCTCTATTACTCAAGATAAAAATAAAAGAAAATTGTAAAAAGATTTATGTATGTAATTCAAAGGCATAATGACAAAAAGAAAGGGAGAGGGCTCTTCCATCCACTGGTTCACTACCAAATTCCTGCATCAGCTGGGGCTGTCCCATCCCAAAGTCAGGAGCCCAGGGCTCCATCCATCCCCTCCATGCAGAGACTTGATGACTGCTTTCATTAATATTTTGTGCAGATTTTTCACTTCTTTGGTTAAATTTATTCCTAAATATTTGATTTTGTTGTGGCTTTTGTGAATGGAATTTCTTGCTTGATTTCTCTTTCTGTGAGTTCATTTTTGGCACATAAAAAAGTTACTATTTGAACAAATATTATTCAGATTTAAAAGAAGAAATTTTCTCATTTATAATAATACAAATAAACCTGGAAGACATTATGCTCAGTGAACTAATATGGTCACAGAAGAACTAAATACTGAATGATTCACTTATGTGAGGCTCCTAAAGTAGCCACGCTTGTAGAAACAGAGAAGACAATAGCAGTGACCAGTGATTGGGAGAGGGGAAAACGTGGTGTTGACCTGATAGGAAGTTTCAGGTTGCAAGAGCCCTGCCCTGTGGTGCAGTACCCTGGTCAGCACTGCTCTGCTATATATGTAAACATTTAATAGGGTACACCCCTTGTTAAGTGCTGTTACCACAAAACAAATGAAAATAAAAGTGGAAGGGGCAAAAGAAAACTTTGGATCTAATGGATATGTGTATTCCATGAGTGTAGCGACATTTTCACAAGTGTGTGCACTGTAGGGCGAAGGTAGATAATGTTAATTTACTGTGTATTTCTCCATAAATCATCTAAAAATAGGATTTTTAAATGTTTTCACTATAAATAAATGCTTGAAAACATAAATATTTGTACCCTGTTTGAGCATTGTACAATGTATACATGCAATGAAATATCACATATGTCCTGTAAATAAGTACAACTTCATTTGTCTGTTAAAATCTCTAAATAAAAACTGAAACAACAAAGTGGATTCATTAAATATGCTGATATTTATCATCTATAATTCAGAAAAACTTCCTAAAAGGTAAAAAGAAAAAAGGAAATTTAGGATGTATATCATGTAAACCAAGAATGACAATATTTACCATGGAAAGCAGGAAAGGAAGAAAAAAGAAAAGTGTAAAATAATTCTTTATTAAATAGCTATTAAATTGGTATAAATTATTAAACTCAGAAATTAGAAGCTAAAATATGCAAAGCTGTAAGGAAAACACTTATAAATCATTGACTGTAGAATGCCATCAGTTACAAGAAGAATCACTGCTTTTTGTGTTACTGCAAAAAAAAAACCCACATAAAATACATCAATTAAAGCGAGCAACGTTCATAAGTCATAACTGAATAGAAGTGTCCTAGAAGTGATGAAATTCATTTGTTTTGAAAGATTTATTTATTTATTTGAAAGTCAGGGTTATACAGAGAGAGGAGAGGCAGAGAGAGAGAGAGAGAGAGAGAGAGAGAAAGAGAGGAGTCTTCCATCCAAAGGTTCACTCCCCAATTGGCTACAATGGCTGGAGCTGTGCCGATCCAAAGCCAGGAGCCAGAAGCTTCTTCCAAGTCTCCCATGTGGGTGCAGGGGCCCAAGGACCTGGGCCATCTTCTACTGCTTTCCCAGGCCATAGCAGAGAGCTGGATCGGAAGTGGGGCAGCCGGGTCTCGAACCAGCACCCATGTGGGATGCTGGCGCTTCAGGCCAGGGCGTTCATCCACTGCACCACAGCGCCAGCCCCAAAATTCATTTTTTTTAAGAAATTTGAAATATCACTATTAAGACAGTACAAAAGACAATAAAAGACTTTATTACAGTCCAAGAAGGATGTTTTCTCATATCTTGGAAAATGGAACACCATGACAAGGAAAAACAGCCCCTGTAAGCTCAGCCCTACAAAACCATTCAAAAAATGAATAACTATCAAGTCACCTCAGAGACCTGAGAGAAGAAAGAGTTTGATCGGTAATGGCTAGGAAACTTAATAACAATGATTTTAATTGCAATAAAGTATAAATGAAATAAAACAAAAACAAGCAGAAGCACTGAAGATCTGAGCAGGTCAGTAACTGTGGAAGGAGCAGTTCACTGAGCAGCCCGAGGAAGATTCCGGTGCAGAGGCTGAGTTCAGGACAGGCCCTGCAGGGAGCTGAGTCAAACAGTGTTTCATGAGATGGTCAGTGATTTCTATTTCTTGTCCATATACAATGCAATGATACTCCTGCTGACGTTCAATTAATTTTGTGCTCTTTATAGTCTATCATGGTCTTGGTGTTATCGTATGTGTTTGAACTGTGCTGTGATGGGAGGCTTTACTTTGTCAGAAACCACCTTGATTTAGAGAATTCACTCGAAAATGAAGTCTGGATTTCTTGCCTGGGTTACAAGGAGGGATGAAATCATTGTTAGCACATACTGTAATGGCTAAATATAAGATGGAATTGAATATTTCTGATTTTGAGTATTCCAATAGGATCAAATAATGTGTCTTCAGGTGAAAATATGAAAGAATTGATAATTCTGGTTTTTGAAATATTTTTATTTATTTATTTGAAAGTCAAGGTTACAGAGGCAGTGAGGGAGAGAGAGAGAGAGAGGGAGAGAGAGAGAAAGAGAGAATCTTCCATCTGCTGGTTCATGCCCCAAATGACTACTAATGTCTGGGGCTTGGCCAGGCTGAAGCCAGGAGCCAGGAGCCAGGAGCTTCTTCCAGGTCTCCCAGGTGGGTGGCAGGGCCCCAAGTACTTGGGCCACTTTCTGTTGCTTTCCCAGACACGTTAGCAGGGAGCTAGATCAGAAGTGAAGCAGGCAGGACACAAGCCTGCATCCATATGTGATGCCAGCATTGCAGGCAGCAGCTTAACCTGCGAGGCCACAGTGCTGGTCCCAAGAATTGCTAATTCTTAGTACATCATTTTTGTTGTAGTTTCCAGAGCTGGAGGCATGAATAATTCCATTGGCTCACTAACAAGATTTTAGTATGTCAGTGGCTTTTCAAATGTTTGCTTTCAAAAAAATTGAAGAATCCTGTCAGCTAATATTTCTTAAAATAATTTTTTAATTAACTACTGTATAGCTTTTACAAAGTATTCAACAGAAATTTTAATAACTCAGATTTTTGTAACAAAACTAATACAATTTTATCTACTGTATAAGTGTCAATACTTAAAATTAAGTCTTGTTTAAAATGGAAAAATTGCCAAAGTAACCCAGTTTATTCTGTAAATATATATTATCTGTTAATGAATAAACTGGCAGCAGGATATACATTTGATAAAGTATAAATATTAATAAACTATATGTTTTAATAGTAGTGATTTATCTGAATTTTATAATATACTCATGATTTTTACTAACTTTATTTTGATAATTATAAGAAAATTCAAAGCAGAATAAATTAGTTTATGGAAAAATGGAAAAATATTTAAGTTTCAACAGGCTTTTTTCACAAAATACAGTAGAAAATGAAAATTATGAAAATGTATGTTGTCACCATGTTCTGTTGGGAACTTAATTAAAAATTTGAGTTCAGTAACAAAAAGTGATGGGATTCCACTGTGTACTGTAATAATTTTATTGTAGCATGACATCCAAAGGTTTCTTTTTGTTGTAGGTTCACATAACAAACTACTTTAGAGAACACAGTGTATCTGGGGCAGAGTTCATATTTGTGTCTGAGTGGTAGAGTGAGGAAAATGTCTCAGGGCAAAGATTGGGCTGGTTTTCCAGAAGAATATTACAATGTTGATGGTTGCCTAAAGTTAAGGTTTCTCGGCTGCAGCAAAATACAACTGTGTTTTTTTAGCATCCGCATGGGCACACTCACACATGGCCCCGTAGGATTTAGAAGCCTATGGCGTCTGCTCAAGAACAATAAAGGGTTTTGCTTCTTACCCAAGGATCTCAAGCCTTCTGACAATGTCTATGAAACTTCATCACGATACTGAGTTAGCTGGGAAGAAAGATGGAGTATCAGATTCTTTGTAATTCTTGAAAATAGTGTTTATAATAACACATCTACACATTTGCAATATTTACAGCTAAAATATGCTTAGATTAAAATAGAAATATGTATACTGAAAATGTGGAAGATAATTGCTCTAAACGTGATGTATTAATCATATAACTGTTAGCCATCGTAGTGTGAGAAAGGAAAGTTACTTTTCTGGATTTGTCCCCCCTATTGCTGGATCCCTGATGAATCTCCTGATTGGATGCAGTAGGCGTTCCAAGGCTCTGCATAACATGAATGAATGCTTTAACCAGTCTAGCATTAGTGGGAAAAAAGCATTTTAAGTCAATATTTTGGAAATTTGAGAATTTGGGTTTGTAAAGACAGGGAGAAGTCAAACTGTGTCTTTCATTTCAAGCCTTATTGATAACACATTGTATAAATTCACATCCAATTCTTTGGAATGACTGAACATGTTTTGGTGGACTTTTCAAGATATTTGCAGAAAGCATTAGCATCTGCCTTAAGATGATGATCTTCAATTTCGTGGATGTTGGGATGAGTGTGAATAACTTGCATGATGCAGAAGATCAGAGTCTGACTATGATGTGTGGACTGTTTAAAAACTTGATTGTGTCCACGAATTTTAAGAACAGATCCATACTTTTCATACTTGTGGTTAGCTGCATACTTGGACTTACTGATAATGCTATTCAGTGAAGCAATGGAAGAACATAAAAATATTCTCAACACTTTCAAATCTTCATAAAATGGTCAAGTATATGCAAAGTTCCAGATATTTTCCAAAAGTTTGAAAATGTATGTGAATAGGTAGTTTTCATAAAGCTTTGCAGTTAGTAAAAGATAGGTGGGCATAAGCTGTGGCAGTGTGGCAGTGACGCTTATATAATTACTGGACATTGTTACCCTTGTGTGTGAATTAAGTATTTGGCTATCATTGGATTCCAGACATGAACATAGTTTTAAAGTATTTTATTAATACTATTACAAATGCTAAATGACTATTATTTCTAAAGGACTAATTTTTGTCATCAAAATTGAAAAAAAAGGAGAGCCGATGTTGTGGTATAAAAGGCTGAGCCTCTGCTTGCAATATATCCCATAGGGACGCCATGTCCATGTTTCAGCAGCTTCACTTCTGATCCAGCTCTCTGCTAATGGCCTGAGAAAAGCACCGGAATATGGCCCAAGTATTTGGGCCCCTGCCACCCACATGGGAGACCGGGAGCAATCTCCTGGCTCCTGGCTTCAGCTTGGTTCAGTTTGGGCCATTCCAGCCATCTGCAGAGTTAACCAGTGGCTGGAAGATTCATTCTCTCTCTCTCTGTCTCTCTTTCGCCCCTGCCTCCCTCCCCCCCCCCCTTTCTCTTTCTTTCTCCCCCACCCCAACTCTCTCTATGGCTCTTTCAAATAAATAAAATCTTTGTAAAGAATGGAAAAAAATCTAAATAATTGAATATATATTTCTAAACCAGTTTGTACAAAAATATGTGTGCTATTAAAAACCTGTCATGAAAGAAGTGAAAAATTAAAATTGGGAACTGTATAATACATTTCTCCTGTTTTCCAAGGATATTATAAATAGGTTTGTGTTTTCTAGTATTGACAATAAAATCACTATGACAAAGTGCTAACCAGCCCAAGAAGCATATGTCGATAAGCAACAATCTTGAATTTGATAATTTGATGTGCAACTGGAAGGAAATAATTATGGAATAGATGGAAATCTGATTGCTTGTTGAAAATATGACTGTGATTTTATTTTTTGTTTTGCTATATGCAAAAATGAGCTTCATCTGTACTGAGTCGTTTAATTAATAATGGGTATTTTTTATAAACATATTCGTCACAATTATACAAGTATACTTGCACTGCCATATCCATATGTAGATTATTTAGGTTGACTTTCAATTATATACAGTCAAAAAGAAATAACAAAACCTGATAATTGATCAATTAAATATTGAAAATTTTTTAGCTTTTAAACTCTTGAAGTTTGGGAAGTTATGTGCAAGTTGTCCAATTAAATGAATATGCATGATCACTTAATTTATCTGTTTTTTAAGATTTATTTATTTTTTGAGAGGCTGAGTAAGAGACAGAGAGGGAAGTCTTCTACCTGCTGGTTCACTCCCCATATAGCTGCAAAAGCCATAGTGGGACCAATCTAGAGCCAGGAACCAGGAGCAGCTTCTGGGTCTCCCATGTGGGTGCAGGGGCCCAAGGATTTGGATCTTCCATTGATTTCCCAGGCCATGTGCAGAGAGCTAGATTGGAAGAGGAGCAGTTATATAGACCCTGAAGTCTTGGCATTAAGCATGTAGGTAGTGAAACATAGGTGTATTGGTGAAACTGCATATGTTAATAAAAATAGTTAAAATAAATGAATTACCTATTTTCAAAAGGTTCTATGCTTTTCAACTATAGAATTATTTCTAGGAAGTAAGATCACATATTTTCCAGTCATGTATGTCAAATAAATTTACTGAGTAATATCATTCATGCAAAGCACACTTGTTTGTTACACATTATTATGTCAATTACACATTATTATATGTCAATCATTTAAAAAACAATTTATAGTGAATTTGCTTTAATGGAAGTAATTTGAAATATATGTTTCTTTCAATGCTAATAAAAATAGGATTGCTCTAAATAAAAGAAACTAGTAACTCTAAATGGTTCTGTGTTAATGAGTAATATTTTAACTGTCTCAAATTCCAAAAGTTAATAGAGTATTAATTTGTAGTTTCAAGTAAAAATTGTGGGGATGGGCAATTGATGAAGTGCTTGAGTTCGCACTTGGGACTCCATGTAGCGTCTTGGAGTTTCTGGTTCAAGTCCTGGCTCAGCTGCTTCTGATCCAGTTTCTTACTAATGCATATCCTGGAAGGAAGCGGGGGATAGCTCAAATACTTGGGTTCCTTCTACCTATGAGAGGCCGAGATTGACCTCCTGGGAGTCATTCTGGACCTGCAGTAGTTATTGTGAGCATTTAAGAAGTGAACCAGTGGGTAGAAGATTTGTCTCCATCTGGGTCTTTCAAACAAAATGAAAGTGAATAAATAAACAAACAATTTTTAAAGAGATAAATTATGTACAGAATGTATCTGGAATATCACAATCCTGTCGTCCATCACTTATTTTTCTAAGAGTTTTGCCGTGGCTTGGATATTAATTTGGGTGTCCCCTAGTGGCCTTACTTTAGGGGGTTGATCTCCAAAGTCCTATCCATCAGGGTGGAAATGTAATTCAATTATCATGTTCAGAGCTGGGGCTTCTGGGAAGTCATTAGGTTGGATTAGGTTTGTTAAACAGGAGCTCCCGTGGTCAAATCACAGACAGAGCTGTGTTCCCCGTGCCACACCAGCTGTGGCTGCACCAGCTGTGGCTGCACCAGCTAGGGCTCTGCTAGAATGAACGTAGTCTCCAGACCACGAATCAGTCAATGGGATGACCTGTCCTCAGACTGATCCCTCAGAGCCGTGAGCTGAAAATGAGTATTTTCTCATTGTAGCATGAAGCTGACTACACCAGCTTTTCTCGTTTTCCTTAATAGTCTGGCCACTTCAACTACTTGATGAATATAGAATTAATACAGAATACACAAATAAACTTAATGACAAATGGAATAAAATTAACATTTTTATTTTAGGTGGATGTTGATCAGATACTTTGAATCAGACATAACGTGATGTACTCACAGAATAATGATATCAAGTTCTGAGTTGGGTTGCACATTATGAGTCTAAAAGAATCTCACTCTTTTCTTTATAGTAGCCTTACTAATTAATATTTCCTACAAAACAGCTCTCACCAGTCTGTGGTGAGAATACCATTATGAATATTAGGGAGAAAACAAACTAATCAAATTGAACAGTAACAAAAATACAGAACATTGACTTTATTTTAGTGGCAAAATCTAACCTAAATTTCTTTCTTCTCCCTATGATCTGGTTACATATTTAGAAAACATATCTAGAAAAGCACATTTGCAGATGTTCTCAGGGTGTTTATGTAGCTACCTCTTTATCGATATTTAAACAGAATTTTTCTTAAAATCAATGAAATGTTTAGACATTTTATCTTCAGTCAGAATGGAAAGTAGGGAAAAGTGTAAATTCCTATAATAAATGGAGGTAGAAATTGTATCTATAAATCATGGCTAATAGAGGAAGGATAGAATATTTCTTGGAAAGAGAAGGATTTTTTTCTAAATCTATACTTAGAGTCCCTGTGGGTGTCATGGTAACAAATGGTTGATGTGAATATTAAACCCTTTACTCTCATTCACTAGATAAAATAGATAAACAAAATCACCACAATAATCCAGCACGTGTGAGAATATAAGTATAAAATATGGAGAATAAGATAAATATAATATATAGTTTAACATAAATATAAAATATAAGAAATCAAGTAAAATTTTTTTGAATTTCTTCCTTCCACTGTTTCATTTACAGATTCACTAATAAATGATCTATGTATCCTGCAGTTCACTGCTTTTGCACAGCTCTGCATAGAATGGTGACTGTATTTCGGTCTTTTCCCATGCATTCAGAAAAAAAAAATTGCAGTTTTGTTGGGATTATAAAATCAGACCATCCGAACAATTATCATTGAAAATCACCTTATGGAAAATAAATGCTGTTAATCTGATATTACTTTGTGCAATGCAATAAAGTATTCTAATACATTTCTTTTTTAAACAGTTATTTATTTGAAAGGCAGAGTTACATAGAGAGAGGAAGGGACAGAGAGAGATATCTCCTATCCACTAGTTCATTTCCCAGAAGGCTCATGTCCAGGGTGAGGCCAGGCTGAAGCCAGGAGCCAGGAGGTTTATCCTGGTCTCCCACGTGGGTTCAGAGAGCCCAAGCACTTGAACTGTCTTCCACTTCCTTTTGAGGCAAATTTTCAGGGATCTGGATCAGAAGGTGGAGCATCCAAGACTTCAACTGTTGACCATATGTGATGCCAGTATCCTTGGTGGTAGCTGAACCCTGCCTGCCACAACACTGGACCCCATACATTTCTTCTCTTAAGAAAGCCATAAATTTTTTTTTGAGAAAATTGAGATGAAGAAATCAAAACTTCAGCAAGAAACCAAAACACAGCTATGAGGGCACTCGTCCAACACCTGAAATATTCCCATCAAGTGATCCTGTGAACCTAAAAATCTAAGAGAAAACTGTCTTTATGTGCAAATTCACTGGATCACTGTTTCTAAGCAATTCTATAAAGAACCTCCAGATACAGCATCTTCAGTGTAGCTTACTTATGTAGGGTGAACTGTTGGTGCCGGTCTAAAGGAAAAAAAAAAATCTTAAAAGACACATTTAAGGGCCGGTGCCGTGACTCACTAGGCTAATCCTCCACCTACGGCTCTGGCACCCGGGGTTCTAGTCCTGGTTGGGGCGCTGGATTCTGTCCCACTTGCTCGTCTTCCAGTCCAGCTCTCTGCTGTGACCCGGGAAGGCAGTGGAGGATGGCCCAGGTCCTTGGTCCCTGCACCCCATGGGAGACCAGAAGCACCTGGTTCCTGGCTTTGGATCAGTGTGGTGTGCCAGCCGCAGCACACTAGCCGCAGCACACCAGCCGTAGTGGCCATTTCGGGGGTGAACCAACAGAAGGAAGACCTTTCTCTCTGTCTGTCTCTCTCTCCTTGCACCCACATGGGAGACCAGGAGGAAACACCTGGCTCCTGGCTTCGGATCGGCGCAGCATGCTGGCCATAGCGGCCATTTTGAGGGTGAACCAATGAAAGAAGACCTTTTTCTCTGTCTTTTGCTCTGTCTCTCTCACTGTCTAACTCTGCCTGTCCAAAAAAAAAAAAAAAAAAAGACACATTTCAGGTTTATTCTTTTTTATTTTTATTTATTTTTTTATTTTTTATTTTTTTGACAGGCAGAGACAGACAGTGAGAGAGACAGAGAAAAATGTCTTCTTTTGTTGATTCACCCCCAAAATGGCCACTATGGCCAGCATGCTGCACTGATCCGAAGCCAGGAGCCAGGTGCTTCCTCCGGGTCTCCCATGTGGGTGTAGGGCCCAAGCACTTGGGTCATCCTCCACTGCCTTCCCGGGTCACAGCAGAGAGCTGGAATGGAAGACGAGCAACTGGGACAGAATCCGGTGCCCCAACCGGGACTAGAACCTGGGGTGCTGGAGCCGCAGGAGGAGGATTAGCCAAGTGAGCTGTGGTGCTGGCCAGGTATATGTTTTTGATTCAAAGCAGTAAATTATGTTCTAAGAGGAAGGGTTGTTTTAAGAAGCCAGGCTTGAAGCCAACTACCAATATTTATTTATGTATTCTGAAATAAAATTTAAAACCTGAAACCGATTACAGCTTAATTTGTTCTCCATAGTCAAGATTATTTTGAAGTTTTTGAGGAAAAATATTAATAATCACATTCAAAAGATCTTCAGAGAGTGATTCTTTTCCTTTATTAAAATCTAAATATATAAGTGATCCATTAAAATAAATGATTAAAAATACAAAAATTAGTACTTTTAAGTTCTTCCATTTTTCTTTTTAAATGTGGTGTATTTTGGAGGGGTTTCAGGTTCACAGCAAAGTGGAGGAGACGTACAGTGATGTGCCATATTCTCTCCACCTGACAGATGCGTGACTTCTGCTGTCATCAACATCCCTCACCAGAGTAACATTTGTTACCCGTGGTGGACATACCTTGTGATGTCATATTCACGCCAAATTCGCAATTCACATTAGGGTTCACTGAAGGTGGAGTTTTGGCAAAGAGATAATAACATGTTCACCAACACAGTATCAAACATAACAGTTTCATTTCCTAAAGCCCTGTTTATCCAACCTTTCCCTCAATGGTTGGCAACCACTGGCAGTTTTCCCATCCTGCCATTCTGCCTTTGTTAGGTGGAGTCATCCAGCATACAGACTTTTCAGTTGGCTTCTTTCCGTTTAAATGTTCTCCTTGTCTGTCCATGAGTCCATGAATCATTTTAGTTCTGAAGAAGAGTCATTCCATTTTCTGTGTGCAGCACAGTCTATCCATTCACATACTGAAGGACTTCTTGGTTGCTTAGCAATTATGAATGAAGCTCGACTACCTTCTGTGATAGATAGATAGATGCTTGCAACAACTGGAGAGGGGCCAGACCAAAGTTGTGATCCAAGAACTCAATGTGGATCTCCCACATGAGTGACAGGGAGCTGATTACATCCATCACATCACTGCCTGCTGCCTCCCAGGAACAGCAAGAAGCCAGTAGCGGTAACAGAGATGGGACTTAAACTCAGTTACTCCAGTATGGGATGTGATCATACCAACCATCATCCTAATCACTGAGCTCAACACCCAGCATTACTCCCCGCTTCAGAGCACATAGCCAGAGAAAATATTAATGCACAAATCAGGCTTCATGTCCCAAAACTATCACATGAGATCTCCAATGTCACTAGCATCAAATCCATGGTCCTTATATAGTGAGCTTGATTGTGAAGTCCACAGATATTAGACAGGCAGATACATACATGCATACCTATATGCACTTGTACACAGACACACAGGTACATGGATACACATTCAAATGCAAATGTATCCTATAATTTATACACATATACTTCAGTTTACACGTTTTCACACACGAGCCACTCAGTTTTCACAGTCTGTGAATCTTTTTCAGATGTAAGGCTGTTTATTTTTTTTCCCTTTTTCTCAATGATTTTCAATTTTACATTCTGTTCTGTCAATTCTTTGGCAATATTAGATAATATAAAATTATTTGGTAGTGTATCTTCCTCCTTGTAATTTATATATTAAATGTTTTTAAACAAATAGTTCTGTTAACTTTGTAAACTTTTTAGCTTTGTGATTTTTGTTGATTTTTAAAACTTTTTCTTTCCAAATAGTTTTAAATTTACATAAGAAAAATTGTACAGTTGTACGTTGAGTCCCCATACATCCTGCATCTAAGTTCCCCCATTGTTAACATCTTATCACATTTGTCCCAGTCCAATTTTTTTCATGCATCTTTGTATCAGTTAAAGAATACTTTTTCTACTTCAAGATCATAATGTACATTTCTCCAATTCTAGCATTTTGTTGAATATCATCATGTTTTAAGGATATGTACTGGGATGGGCATTTGGCATAAATAATTAGAAGTCACTTGGGAACTCTGTGTCCTATTTCGGAGTGCCTAGTTCGGGTCCTGTCTCCACTTCCAAAGCAGCTGCCTGCTAAGGTCACCCTGAGAAGCGGGAGGTGATAGCTCAAGCACTTGTGTCTCTGTTACTCAAATGAGAGTTCCTCACGACTTCCTGGTTCCCAGATTCGGCTTGGCCTAGCTCCAGGTGTTGTGAACATTTGGGGAGTAAACAAGCGGGTAACAGATCTGTCCGACTTTGTCCTCAAATAAAAACTAAATGACTCAGTGCCATGAATGGGTTCATCGAGGCATAGATTTGGGACTCCTAGCACAAAATTGAGGGTTTTTCCTTCATCCTTTTGAAAAATAAAAATTAAGAAACATGTTTATTATTTTAGTGCAGAAGAATACTTGTAGTGTTATGATTTAACTGTGTATCCTGCTCTTTGCAGGATGATATCAGTTTTATTCTATTGCTTATATTGGATTTTATATGAATATCATCTTATCATCAGTATTTTAAATTGTTTTTGTGTCTTCTAATTTTTTAATATCATTCATTTTAACATAGTTAAAAGAAAGTTAAGATATGCATTACATATAATATAATCACCCATTTCACGAGTATTTCTATCACATTAAGAAATGTGTTCTTCTGCTTCCTTCATTTCATACCCTTGTTGTACTGTTTGTCTTCAGCAAGTCACTGACCTTGTACCTCTGTCACTACATTTTTGCCTTTTCTAGAATTTTATGTAATTGGAATCACAGTAAATAGCATTTTGCATCTGCTTCCTTCATCCGGCTTATTTTTTGAGAACTGAGCATGCTAATTATTGGAGTTCCTATTATTCAAATGATTTTCTAGACCCTAAACACATGACAGAAAAATAACACACACACACACACACACTCACACACACACTTCTGAGTTCATAAGACTTATATCATTATTGAGAAGACAAGTAATACGCAATGTGAAAGTAACTGAAAGTGATTTAAAGCATTGTAAAGAGTATTCAATTATATTATTTCTGGTAGGATAATCAGAGAAGATCACGTTAAAGACTCAACATGTATGAGATATCTTCAGAAAGTTCATGAAAATGCATATTATGAAAAATAAAAATGGGCCGGTGCCATGGCTCAATAGGCTAATCCTCCACTTGCGGTGCCAGCACCCAGGTTCTAGCCCTGGTCAGGGCGCCGGATTCTGTCCTGGTTGCTCCTCTTCCAGTCCAGCTCTCTGCTGTGGCCCGGGAAGGCAGTGGAGGATGGCCCAAGTGCTTGGACCCTGCACCCACAAGGGAGACAAGGAGAAGCACCTGGCTCCTGGCTTTGGATCAGCATGGCGCGCCGGCCACAGCGGCCATTGGGGGATGAACCAATAGAAAAGGAAGACCTTTCTCTCTGTCTCTCTCTCTCACTATCCACTCTGCCTGTCAAAAAAAAAAAAAAAAAAAAAAAAAAAAAAGAAAAAAAAAAAGAAAAGAAAAAGAAAAAGAAAAATGGTTTTCAATTTTTGCACCAGACTAACTCATACTAACTTGTAACCTATCTGAACAAGATCCAGTTTGAGCCATGAAGTTATGACATTTAGTTGAAAAAATTCCCTACTAGATAAACATTGATTCTGGTACAATTGAAGCAAGAACAAACATCAGATGTATAGCAATATTTCAATGGGGAATAGTGAAACCCTTGATAATGTTTTAGTAAACGTTAATAGGAGGGCTGGCATCACACAACAGGTTAAGTCACTGCCTGCAACGCTGCATCCCATACCAGAGTCCTAGTGCCAGTCTTGGCTGCTCGGCTTGCCATCAGCTCTCTGCTAATGTACCCAAGAAAGTAGCAGATGATATCCCAAGTACCTGGGGCCCTGCCAGCCACATGTGAGATCCACATGGAGTTCTGGGCTCCTGCACAGTCATTTGGGTAGTAAACCAAAAGGTGGAAGATCTCTTTGTCTCTATCTGTGTCTGTCTCTATCTATCTCCCTTTCTCTGTCACTGCTTCTTTCAAATAAATTCCTAAATGGACCTTAAAGAAATTTATGGAAGCAATGCTTCCAAAGAAGCTAGACATTTGTATAACTCAGTTTCAGAAAGGATGAGACAATCCTGAAGACAAAAGTCACAGTCACAGAAAATCCAGTAGATTTGGGAGGAAAAAGTAATCTTATTGATGTCCTAATTGAAGAAGACCCATGATTCACACAGACACAGCAGCCAACACAAAGCCCATCTCCATCAGTTTAACTTAAGTAATTCTGACTCGTAAATTAAAGTGGAGCAAACGTTCTGATGTGTGTGCTAAAAGTGATGCCTTAAGGTCACCAGAAGGGACAGAGATGCCAGCTTCAACAAATGGGTTCAACATCCTGAAGCATTTCTTCAAAGAATTGTGAACCAGAGAGGAAGCCTGGCTTTGACAGTTTGGTACCAAAGAGAAAGCACTACCTAAGCAGGGCTCTCCAAGCACCAACGTCCCTTCTTTCCCTCATGAAATGAGTCACACTCCTGAAAATTCTGTTTTCTCTGCTGCATTGTCCCCATAAACTGTTGTAAAGCATCAACAATTGCACCATTCTAACCAAGCGTTTTGATAAATTTGAGGTTTGTTCTTGACAGTTGTAGCAGAATTCACATTGCTCAGATAGTGGCTCTTATAAAATGATGTATATCCTTTTTAAAAAGATTTCTTTATTAATTATTTAAAAGAGTTACAGACAGAAAGGGAGAGACAGAGAGAGATATTCCATCCACTGGTTCACTCCCCAAATGGCCACGTTAGCTGGAGTTTGGGCAGTCTGAAGCCTACTGCCAGAAGCTTCTTCTGTATCTCCCATGTGGATGCTTTCCCAGGCCCATTAGCAGGGAGCTGGATCAGAAGTGGCACAGTGGGGACTCGAACCGGCACCCATGTGGGATGTCAGCATCACAGGTGCAGCTTTACCCACTATGCCTCAGTTCCAACCCTGTCTATCCTTCTTAGTGCTGCCAATTAGATCCTATTCAAATATACTATAATAAGTTATTTGGATACCCCCAAAATTTGAAATCCATGCATAGTTTTTTCCACATGTACATTTTCTATAAACTTTTTGGAGATTCCTTACATTTAACACAGGTATTACTCTCCCTTTCACCCTCACAAATGATAATGGTGTTCCCCTGTGAGAGATGGTGCACCATGCTCTAGGGGTGACCAAAGATAAGCAAGAAATTATTGTTGCTCATCAGTATATGTCCACTGGGGATGTTAAACTTGATCACACATAACTAAAAGACTATAGAAAGTAACTGGAGGCGTCACTGGGACATAAACTACACACCTGGAGCATTTATGAAGGGAATAATTTTGGATCCTGAAGGAAAAGTCAGAGAAGGGTGATGTCATTTCATGTGTATTTTTTTGATAACATTTTTCTATAAAGTTACTTTATACACGTATTTGCATACATGCTGAAAAATCTTAGATTATATCAAGTAAGACACATTCCAAAAGCACATTATAACAGCATTCATGTGCAGTGTGGAACAGTGAAACTGACTTCATGTGAGTCATTGTCAAGCAGGTGTGGCTGGGGGGTGGGGAAAGCCCCATCCTCCATCAGGGAACACAGCATCTTCTAGCTGCAGGCTGGCAAACCACAGCATAGCATGCAGAGGAAGTCCTCAGGTCAAGTACAACAGCACAAACGAGATGTGTGGAGGCCACAACGTGCGGCAAACCTACAAGGAAGTGTTCCAAAGCCCTTCCTCGTGCTGTGCTTGAATGCACAGATGATGGATTATTTCTGGCCTTACGTGTGGTTTCTCTGAATTCAATTGAAAAACACTCTCACTAATCATTTCTAATGTGTATTTGGGGTTGATGCAGAATTTGTTCTGGTTGATTAAAAAAATAATGGGTTAGTTATAATAAGACAACTTAGAAAACAGCTAATATTCAGGATGCCTTTGTCTTTGATCTGTTTGAGTTGCCTTTGGATATGAGAAAATAGTAATGTGGAAGAATAGCATGAAATGTAACAGTTTAAAACAGATTAAAATGAAACTTTTAAAGTATCAGGTTGGACTTTATCATACAGCTATTTTATTCTGTTAAAGACATTTTTAATTATTTAAGATAATGAAAAAGATATTATCAGATTCTTTTCTTTTAATTTGGTAAGCATTGATGAGGGAGAGAGAGAGAGAGAGAGAGAGAGAGAGAGAGAAAGCGAGAGAAATAATAGAGCTCCCATCCACTTGTTCTCTCCCAAAATGCTTGCAAAAACTGGTAGTAGGTCAGGGAAAAGCCTAAAGCCAGGATTCAGTCTGGGTCTGCAACAAGACTGGCAAGAACACAACTACTTGAGTCCCTCACTGCTGGCTCTAGGGCTCTGCATCAGCAGGAAGCTGGTGTCTGGATCTGAAGCACTCAGATCCATACAAACTCTCCTCTTAACAGCTAAGAGTCCATCCCAACCAGCTTCTTATACTTACAGAAAGCAACATTGTCAAAAACCTAAAGAAGGGAGAGAGTGAAGAGTGAAGAAGACATACAGAGATGAGAGGAAGGAGTGTGTTCTCTCTTGCTTGTCTGCTTGTTTTCTGGAAGTTGCTCAAGGATGATTAAACTAAGGCCAAGGAAGGAACTGTAAACACCTGGATCTCTTCAAGGCATTTGGGTGATGCGCTGAATTATTCATTTTTCTCTCTATGTTTTGCATTTCAAAGGTAATATTTTAAAGTTTTGAATCCCATGTTTTTTCCTCTGAAACTTCTGATGAATACCCTTTTTAGTCCTGGAAGAGTAAAAAGACACAGAGATAAGATAGAGAAGTTAATTAAAAAGAAAAGACGTGACGTAACATTTCTAACACAACTTTTCAACTTTGTGAAATTGACAGTGGAATCTATGTTAAAAATAATAATAGGAAAGGAAAATACACTTTATAATCTCAAATCTAGACTGATAATGTGTGAGGGCAAACAAAATATGTTGTGCTTTCAAGGCTGATGTAATCTTTTATCCAGGCTAAAAACCTATCAACAAAGAATAGCTAATTCCAAAACTTGAATCAGCTTTGTGCTTTTTCCTGGTCTATATGCAAGTCGCCTCTGATCATTCTTTTAAACTACTTTGTATTTTCTCAGTTGTGATGTTGGTACTTAAAATTGACAGTACAGTGGGGCCAGTGCAGTTGTGTAGCCAGTAAAGCCGCCGCCTACAGTGCTGGCATCCCATATGAGCACCGGTTGGAGTCCCGGCTGCTCCACTTTTGATCCAGGTCTCTGTTATGGCCTCGGAAAGCAGTAGAAGATGGCTCAAGTCCTTGGGCCCCTGCACCCATGTGGGAGCTTCTGGTTCCTGGCTTCGGATCGGCACAGCTCTGGCCACTGATTTTTGAGGAGTGAACCAGCAGATGGGAAACCTCTCCCTCTCTCTGTAATCTCGCCTTTCACATAAATAAATAAATCTTTAAAAAAATTTACAGTACATTATGATATAATACATACTTTATTCTTTTCAGCTGCTGATTTCCATAATAAGTGAAAACTGAGCAGGACAAATAAATGAATTTACATCTAAAAGGCTATGAATAGAAACAAAAAAACTCAATGACTTTTTTCATATTGATACAAAAAATGCAGTAAACAGTAGTCAGCTGTAACTTCACCTCTCAGCATTATTCTACTCCTAGGCCAGATACCAATTTTCCCCTGGTAATTCTTTAGATATTTCTAAATACAGATCATATTCAAAGACTTTTTTTGTTCAGAGTTCATTTGCAAAATCTTTTTACTTGAAATTCCAGTAAGCCCTTTATTTCTAAATATGTATCTTTACAGATGACACATTAAAAATATGAGTGTTGGGGCAGGCATACTGGATTAAAACAAAGGCTGCAACACCAGCATCCCATAGGGGGCTGGTTAGATTTCATGGCCGCTCTACTTCAATCCAGCTTCCTGACAGTGCACCTAGGAAGTAGAGTTAGATGACCCAAGTGCTCCATGTGGGAGACCCAGAAGAAGCTCCTGGCTTCTGGCTTCTGCCTGTCCCAGCCCCAGACACTGTAGGCATTTGGCAAATGACCAGAGGATGGAAGTCCTCTCTCTCTGTCTCTCCCTCTCTCTCTGTAACTCTGCCTTTCAAATAAATAAAAAATAAATCTTTAAAAATAAATAAATCTCTAAAATGTGTATGAGCATCAAATTGTGCCTATGAATTTTATATCACAATCATGAACTAGATTTTCACAGACACCTATTGGTAACCCGACAGTGGTTAAGGTCATGCTTTCTGGAATTGAATTATTTTAACCTAAAATTCTGACACTGGTTTGACTCTACGACTTTAAGCCAGTTGTCACATGTCCCGCTGACTTAATTTGTTAATCTAAAGTGAAGATAAAACTGTTAGCACATTCTCAGAGTTGCAGAGAGAGGAAGAGACTCAAAGAGAGACAGAACTTTTCTCTCTGCTGCTTCACTGCCCAAGTGGCTGCTGTAGCCAAGGCTGAGCCAGGCTGAAGCCATGAGACAGAAGCTTCATCCAAGTCTCTTACATGGCTGGGGCCCAGGTACTTTGGCCAACTTCTGCTGCTCTCTCAGGTTACTAGCAGGGAGCCTGTCAACACCTGCTGTCACAGGCAGTGGCTTTATTTTACTTTTTTAAAGATTTTATTTATTTATTTATTTGAGAGGTAGAGTAACAGTGACAGGGAGAGATGGAGAGAAAGGGAGACAGAAAGAGAGGTCTTCTTCCGTTGGTTCACTCCCGAAATGGCCGCAACAGCTGGAGCTTTGCCCATCTGAAGCCAGGATCCAGGTGCTTCTTCCTGGTCTCTCATGTAGGTGCAGGGGTCCAAGCACTTAGGCCATCTTCCACTGCTTTCTCAGGCTGCAGCAGAGAGCTGGATTGGAAGAAGAGCAGCTGGGAGTAGAACTGGCGCCCATATGGGATGCTGGCACCACAGGTAGAGGATTAACCTACTTCACCAAGGCGCCAACCCCATGGCAGTGGCTTTAAATACTACACCATACCACAATGCTGGTCCCACGGATATATTTTTAAAACTTATCTACTCATTGATAGATGTTTATATTTTCTGGCAAATTCTATACTTTTCCTAAGAATCAATTATTTTGTAACCCAGAATTCAAGACCTCAGTTTGATGAAAAATTAGTCTCTTTTGCTCGAGTCCAGTAGAATTCCAAAATGTAGAAGCAAATATGAGTCACTGAATTGAAATTATGGGTGTTATAATTTATGGAAAATATGAGGCAATTAATTGCATCTTTGAAAGAACAGGCCATCAAAGAAGGAGGTACCTTTCTCTGAAGGGAGGAGAGAACTTCCACTTTGACTATGACCTTGTCTAAATAAGATTGGAGTTGGTGAACCCAAAAGGCCTCCATAGCCTTGGCAACTCATGACAAGAGTCTCGGGTGATTACTGACCCCATAAACAAGAGTGTCAATTGTTAAGTCAACAGCAAGAGTCACTGTGCACTTACTCCCCATGTAGGAGCTCTGTCCTTAATGTGCTGTACTACGTGAATTAACGGCATAACTAGTACTCAAACAGTACTTTACACTTTGTGTTTCTGTGTGGGTGCAAACTGTTGAAATCTTTACCTAGTATATACTAAATTGATCTTCTGTATATAAAGAAAATTTAAAATGGATCTTGATGTGAATGGGATGAAAGAGGGAGCAGGAGATAGGATGGTTGCAGATGGGAGGGAGGTTATGGGGGAAAAAGCCAGTATAATCCAAAAGCTGTACTTTGGAAATTTCTATTTATTAAATAAAAGTTAAAAAAATAAATGAATAAATAAAGTGCTGCTTTCTGGATAAGAAAATTGAATCCTTGATATTATGTTCACATATATGTGTTATAGTGAATACTGTAATATTTTTATTTATGCTTTATCTGAAATGTATGATGTTTGAAATGTACTAAAGTGACTCCTGTTAAATTTGTTAATACAGTTTATAGCTTTGAGTACATTTCAATTATTTCCAGTTATTCTATTTTCAAAATTCCTTTTCATTTCCTCATTATCCAACAGTGTCTTAAATAGTGCAAAAATACATAAATGACCATTCATATGTTGATTTATAAGAAGTAGATATCAAATATGAAATGAGTAACTAATAGAAAACATTCTATACAAACACAAGTCTGTCATATATCAAGAATGTGTTGGGGTGATTGCTGTGGTGTGGTAGGCTAAACCTCTGCCTGTGGCTCCAGCATCCCATACAGGCAACAGTTCGTGTCCTGGCTGCTCTTCTTCTGATTCAGCTCTCTGCTTTTATCCTGGGAAAGCAGTGGACGAGGGCCCAAGTGGGAGACTTGGAAGAAGCTCCAGGTTCCTGGATTTGGATTGGTCTTGCTCTAGCCATAGCAGCCACCTGGGGAGTGAATCAATGAATAGAGGATCTTTCTCTCTTTCTCTCCCTTTCTCTCCGTGTAACTCTGTCTCTCAAGTAGATAAATAAAATATTTTTTAAAAAATAATGTAATGAACTCTCAGTGTCTTTCATATAAATAAATAAATATACATTGTTAAAATGGTGGGCATTTGACACAGTGGTTAAGATGCAGATGGGATGTTTGCACGCAGTATCGGAGTGTCTGGGCTCAAGTCCTGGTCCACTTCCTGGTTAGGCTTCATGCCAATGCAGATCTGAGAGACAGGAGGCAATGGCTCATCTACTTGGGTCCCTGGTACCCACATAAGAGACCTCAGTTGAGTTCCTGGCTCCTTTCTAGTCTCCTCTTGCGAAGGCTGTTGTGAGTATTTGGGAAATGAACCAGCAGAAGAGAGATCTCACTCTGTCTCTCTATACATGTGTCTGAATTTTCTCTGTCTCTCAAATGAGTCAGGTAAACAAATATTCTTTTAAAAGAGGAGTACCTGCATATAAAGCCAAAATAACCTAATGAAGTCCCAATAGAAAGAGGAGAAATGCAATATCTAAATAACAGATCTCTTCATTGAAAATGAATATTGTAGATAAAGTACTAGGAAAGGATGAATGACGACCCAGGTGCGAATCATACAACTTTCTTTAGTATTAGTGCTCAAGTTTATAATTTAGGGTCTTCCTCAAGCTATATCGTATTATAACAATTATTTTAAGACTATGATTTATAATAAGTCAATAATCTCAGTATGCCTGTTTCACACAGATCTTTCATGTACTTGGTATTTTCAGTCTTTTCGTGCTTTTGAATTCTTCTTGTAGCTACATTCTTAAGCCCTTTTCCCTAAAAATGCTTATGAACACCATCACAAGCCAAATTTTCTCAGGAATATGTGTACCCTTTTTCTTCCCAGTTTAATGAGCTGATTTGTTTTTCACATTTCAAATAGATTTAGTAGTGCAACCAAAATGAAGTAATAAAGACACTCATACCCTGAAATGTAATGAAATGACCATTTTTTACCGTAAAGACTATTCAATGACTCAGGTTCTTTCCTCTTACCTTTAGTGAGTAGAATCGTTTTATGGGTCTGATGCACAACTGAATGATGCAGTGAGGTTCTAAAAGCTGAATAATTGAAAATAATTATGTGTTTATTATGATACAAGAAAACTGCTGACCACTGAAGCAGAATTTCTGAGCAAAACATCATGATTATAGTAAAGTGAGCTAGAATAAATAAACTCAATTCAGTGATGAATACAAGCTCCCTACAGGTAAGACTAAAGAAGGTGCCAATTAATTTCTATTAAGGACTAAAAACAGTTTATTTACTTTTTAAACAGGAATCAACAACACCATTTAAGCTTTTTGCATGGTAAATTGAAATAGTGACTTTAATGTAATGAGCAAAATGTCACATTGTAACGTTCAACCACATTCATGCTTTTAACCACAAGCATATAAAACCTATCATGAAAATGATGATTAAAGTTGGCCATTTTGGTGGTGCTAACAATCCAATTGCAACAAGATGAAAAATTGTCTTTAAATAAATATTTGACCGAAAAGGAGCTGGATAATGGGTAGGGGACAGTGCACTGGATAACATTTCAGGGCTGGCAATGTGAAATGAGTTAGCATATCTAGTTTCCCCTTTCTCATGTACTAAGAACCTCATGTTAAAGCACAGTGAACTTTTAATACATTAAAGGCAAATGGAAAACAAAGTATAGAAATTACTGGAAGATGTAGATGGATACCAGTAGTTGCTGAGTTTGGGTTGTCCTTGCTCGCTCCCAGTTATTTTTCATTGCCATTATGGAATCAGATTCAGTATTCTAGAGGATCAGTTTAATGTGGGGAGATTGAGGGTGTCTATAGTTCTCCTATTAGAAAACCAAAATGGAAAATTCTTAAGCAATATTTGAACTAATGAGAAAGGTCAAGAAGGGAGTTCAGTTAATACCAACTATAGAATGAATTTCAATGGAAAATGCATAGCCAGAATTTTCTGGACTCATCCTTAGAATTTCTCGCTCTGTAGGACTGGTTTGGGCTGGAGAACTTGATTTCTAACACATTCCCAATTGGTCCTACTGCTAGTAGTTCAGGACCACACTGAGAACCACCGTCTGTGAGAAGTCTTGTACATATGCAACAGAAGACATGTATATGAAGCTTGGGGCCAGTGCTGTGGCTGAGTGGGTTAAAGCCCTGGGCTGCAGGGCTGGCACTCCATATGGCTGTCAGTTTGAGTCCCAGCTGCTCCGTTTCCTATCCAGCACCCTGCTAATGTGTCTGGGAAAGCAGCAGAGGATGACTCAAGTCCTTGGGCCCCTGCACCTATGTGGGAAACCTGGAAGAAGCTCCTGGCTCTTGGCTTCAGCCTGGGTCAGTCCCGATTGTTGTGGCCATTTGGCAAGTGAACCAGCAGATGGAAACTCTCTGTCTTTGTCTCTACTTCTCTCTGTAACTCTGCCTTTTAAATAAATAAAATAAATCTGAAAAGAAAGAAAGTTAGTTGATAGCATTGTATTGACAACAATCCACTACACCAGTCAGCCATACAAAGTACAAATAACACATAATACATTGACCATCAAACACTTTATATTGATGACAAAGAACAAACTACAGAGATACAGTAACATAGCTCATTCTCAAAACAATGTCATAGGAAGAAAGTTAAGAAAATACAGAAAAAGGATTTCATTTACATGACATTATATACAAAACAAATTACAGCATCACTTAAGGATGCATTTAATTTCTATACCTGTGGAGATGAGAAAAAAAATGAGTAATCCAGTAATAGAAGCACTGCTTTCTGCTGCGGAGTCTGTGTGATCGCAGGTGGTGTTATCATCTTAGGATGGGGAGTAAGAAGTAGGTACAGGGTGCTTAAAATGTTTTCTAAGTTGCAGAGATACACAATAGAGATTTTTGTATCTAAAGTGTGCTTTATAATGAAGTTAACAGCAATGACACCCACATAACAGGAAATAAACCTTAAATGAAACAACAAATGTAATTGAGGTAGAAATAAACCAACCCAAACACAAGAGAATAAACATCTAAAGCAAAACTGATTAAAGAAGAATAAATCCAAAGGTAAAATGTGTCCCTTTTAAAATATGACTCATTTTGTGTGGTGGATGTCCAGTATACTCATTCAAGATTCTTGTGCTGGGCGGCATAAGGTGATGCCTTAAGTAGTGGGGTCCCTGCTAACCATGTAGTAGACCTGGATGGAGTTCCTTGCTCCTGACTTCAACCTGGCCTAGCCTTGGCTGGTTTTTTGCAGGTAACTGGAGTGAACCAGAGGATGGAAGATCTCTCTCCAACTGTTTCTCTGTCTCTCTTGCTTTAAAAAAGTGAACAAAAATGTTTTAAAAATCCATTTATTCTCTTATATACACAGCATATATCATCAGTTATGATTTATATTTATTGATTAATTCTTTTATTTATCTATTTTTTATTTGACAGACAATAAGCAGAGAAAGAGAGAGAGAGAGAGAGATATCTTACCACACTGGTCCACTTCTCAAATGTTTGGAACACCCTGTGCCAGAGGGGAAGCCAAGATCCTGGAAATTCATTCCCGTCTCCCTCTTGAGTGGCTGAGCTATAATTTTCTGCCTCCCAACACCTGCATTAGGAGGAAGCTGAAATCAGGAGTGGAACCAGAACTTGAATCCAGACGGCAAATAGAGGATATGCTGGTTCCACTAGCATCTTAACCACTTAGGTCATATGTCCATGCCAATTTTTATTTTAAATAGTGAACAGACCAGAAATATGTGCAAGTGAGTTTTCCATTATTACTTATTTGCTACTTGTCTGGCATCAAGCAATATCAAGCAGGCTTACAACTTGAACAGAAGTAATCACTTGAGCAATCTTTTCGGTTCCAGGATAATAATCAACTCAGTTTACTACAAAAAAAGTCTATTAGGTTGGTTGATGCTCTAAAGCAAATTCAAGTAGTGGGTAGGATGACTCACGTTTTCCAGCTGTAATGCTTGTATTTATCATGAAATTGGCTCGACAAAACCCATCAAATCAAGTACAAATCTTGTTTATGTCTCTAAGAGAGAACAGAAATAAAAACATTTTCTTTTTTGTTTGTTTGAATTGTTCCTCTGACAGAAAATGCTGTATTAATGGATTTGTTTATTATCTAATACAAAAAAGTTTACAGTTCTAGAATTAATACTTTAATTATTGATCTGTTTCAAATAGCAGCTACCCAGCACATTTATAAGTACACCACTGGTTAAGTAAGTAAAATGTGTGAGATTGCAAGTGAGAATTCAATAAAAACAACACAAAGTTTACGGTTTTGTAGATTTGATTTTTTACACTGCCATGTAATGACAGTGGGACTGCCAATATGTTACATGGCTTATGTAAGTCTCAAATGGAGACTACATTTTTGACTAATTTTGATGAAGATTCAATAACATAACTAGAAGTTACTGTTTTTGTTACTTTTACTGGTAGCATCCTTTTAGGTTATAACAAGTCATTGAACACTTTGTTAGCATCATTTTCTTTCTAAAACATGTATCTCATTAATTTATTATTCTGTTACTTGTCCATAATTCTTTCTGTTTTCTGGGATCAAATTTGCCATTGATCTTTTTTTAAAAGATTTATTTTTTTTTTAATTTATTTGAAAGACAGAGCTACAAAGAGAGGTAGAGAGAAAGAGAGTGGTCTTCTATCCTCTGGTTCACTCCCCAGGTAGCCACAACGGCCGGAGCTGAGCTGATCCGAAGCCAGGAGCCAGGAGCTTCCTCTGGGTCTCCCACATGAGTGCAGGGGCCCAAGGACTTGGGCCATCTTCTACTGCTTTCCCAGGCCATAGCAGAGAGCTGGATTAGAAGAGGAGCAGCCGGGACAGGAACCAGAGTCCACATGGAATGCCAGTGCTCCAGGCCAGGGCTTTAACCCGCCGTGCCACAGTGCCAGCCCTTCCCTTGATCTTATGATTGATGGCCAACAGTTTATGCAACTTCACACCTGTGTCCGGGCTCCTTTTTCTATCTCAGCATCACTATCACTGTGCATTTGTCTCATCTTGCCTTCTACTTTCTTTCACATATTACTATGATCCTTTCGATGCTGCGGGCTATTTTAATTGTTCCAAAACGTGTATTCCTGATCATTTCATTTTCTAGAACTAAACCTTCACTACCTAGACCCTATCTAATAAATTCAGCGTAAAATATTGTGTCAGCTGAAGTCTCGTATGAGAAGGTCCTGGACTGCATTTTCACTGTATCCCAGTACTCATGACACATATTGTATATACCAAGAAATCAAGTGGGCCCTTAATTCTCATCTCAAATGCTACCCAAGATAGCAATGTTAACCTGAAATCCTCAACTGATAATATTCTCATTATCTTTAGCTTCCAGACCTTCATTCATAATGGATTGTTCTGTTTAATGTAAAGAGAAATGTATGTCTAATTTGCTAAACATTGAGCTCCTTGAAGACAAAGCATGGATGAGCAGCACCTACCTCCCTTAGCAGTAGCTTTCTGTGGGTAGCAAACACTCTCAATTTCCATGTCGTTCCAATCTCACATTTTAATTTATTTTCCCAATAAGTTTTATTTACATTGCTACTTTCTCTTCTACTTGCCAGGCTTAAGAACAGCCAAAATGTCATTTTACGTGGAGAAGAGGGCACTAGTTAGTGATCATGTGTACTCAGAATGTTTCATACACACTCACGTTAGCTGTCAACATGGGGTTAGGGTCAGAATGGTTTCAGAAACATATTTTATACTTAGGGGCTTAATCCAGGTTCAGTAATTAATCAAGGCTAAGTATCTTATTTCCATGCAATGTAGTGTCTGGAGAAAGAAGTAAATACTCGCATGAAAGCATGGTCAAGAAACTGTAATGAGTTTGTGTGAGCTAAGATTGAGTGGTGCGTGCGTGCTCACAGCCTAGACTTGATAGGAGGTGAAGTCTCTCCCCATGTGAAATAGAGTTTGATTAGATTCACATTTTAACACAACACATCAAGATTTTGATGACCGATATGCTTAGCCTACAATCAGAGAAATAGACTAAGGCTGGTAAGTATTTTACAGTCATTTTATAATCTCAAAGTGGCTTTATATGTATCATCTTGTTTATAGACGCACACAATATGAGGAAGGACCTGACAATATCCGATGTTTCGTTATTCCTTCGAAATGGAAGAATGGGGATGAGAAAACCACAGAATGACACCATTTATCAATAACTCAGAGGAGATTTGCATGTTGTTAGGTAATTAACTTAGTATGATCTTACATTCTTTCTTTTCTCTTGATTTCTGTTAATACACTTGACGCAGGAGAACAGAATGAGTGTTAGGCTGCTTTGATTTGATCTTATTCCCAACCTGGTTCTGCTACTCAAGCTTTGAATTGCTTGCTGTATTTATGGTCTCGCCTTTTTTTTTTGTCCGTGCTTGATCCAGAACTCAAACTTGGGTTAAAAAGTCAGAAATGATTTCTCACAGTTCATGGGTCAGATATGTGGTAGATAGGTTCTCACAATGATTCATGAAACACACATGTTAGGAAGCTTTCAGATATGTTCCAGAGGAAGAAAAATAGGAAAGCAAATACAAAGTGGCGGATTTTTAATGATTTTTTTTTCAGCAGTACTGATGTTGAAATAAATCAAACGATGAAAAGAAATTAAAATCTAATATCTTAATACGACCTTCCTATTTACACAAAGTATAGATTATTATAAATTTGGCTCATAAAGTTCTTGGTCATCACACTAAACTTTTGGAATACATTTAGACCATGCATGCATGTTTGTGTAGAAATTACTGAAGTTAACTCAGATTCAAGAACTACATTATGTGTTTAAACAGAGACTGCTTGTTAGTCCTTTACATTTTGGACAAGAGATCACAAAAATACTAACTCCTTCCCATCTACAGATAATGTCAATTTTTTACTATGCCATATCTGCTTTGCAAGCAATGAACAGGGTGGACTTGGGAGGCAAATGAGTACTGAATGTTTATCGAAAGTAAATAAAAGAAGCAATCTAGAGTCACAGGGCATAATTGCAAAGGGTTTTCTAGATTCTAGAATACATAAATTGTGGCTCTGTCACTTTAGTCTGTTCATGCTCACCTGAGCCCAGCTCCTATTGGAGTTGCAGGCACTCTTTAAACCTGCATTGACCTTTCTGTCATATCACTTTAGCGGCTTAATTGGTGAGGTCATGCCTGAATACTTTTTTGGCCAGAATGGGGCCCATATTTCATAATACTTTAATTCAGCTTCTCATGTTAATTCATCATTTGAGATACAAAGCACAGCAGGGTTATTCTTTCTAGGTAAGCTTTTACAGAAATAATTGTGAGCTGACTAGTCATGACCTTGGCTTTATCTATGCTCAATTTTTGATCTGAAACTTCACTGAACATCAATTTTGAAACCATTCCCAAGTACACTGAGAAATGATGTTTGAAGCTTGGGACCATAAATTCTCCTTTAGATATTTCCTTGTTCAGGGTAGATTGAGTAGGATTAAAGGAAGCAGCCATGCACTCAGGGTTAAATAAAAAAGGTAGTACACTTGAATGGTAATTTAGGTAGGACGGATGTTTTTCACATTACAGACACAGGGGTAAGCATGGCAGGAAACTACTCAGCAGGGAAGATAAAGGGAAATGGTGCTGTAAGCCTCCCTGACCCACAAACAGACACAAGAGCCATCGTTAACTGAAACCAGGGGCAAGTGGAAGGCAGGGGCAGCAGGCATTCCAGGAGTTGGCTGCAGTTGGCTTTCAGGAGAAACAAGTTCAGTGAGGATGCATGTGATAGCCAAGGTTTAGTTACGTGTTAATGAGGAATATTAAACTAGTTTATTTAATCCATTTCCTGTTACTATGATGATATACTTGAATTGGGGTCTATGGTTGAGCGACAGGAAACTTACTTAGCTCACAGTTCTGAGGCTTCAAGGGCACGGCACTGGCCTCACTGCCACTCTGATGAGGACCTCGTTGTGGACGACAGCATTGTGGCGGGAGCATTTGGGAAGGTCCAGTTCCTATTGCAATGAGAAAAGGGCAGAGTCCCTGTAAGAGTGGACTAACCGCTTGCTTCTCTACAGAGACTGCCTTCAGCATGAAGAAGTAGCACTCTCACCCTCTGACTTTCTAGTTTTATTGGGAGTATTGCAAGGAATTACCGATTCTTGCCTTCTGTTGGGTTTTGTATTTTATCCTGAGCAGCCTAGACAAGACTGTGGTTCTGGCCTCTCTCTCAGGGTTTTTTCCCAGCCCTCTGACTGTGAGCTGTTAGTATGCTCCACCCCCAAACTGTGCTTAAAAGACCACACACTGGCGAGTGTCTGTGGGTCTTCCTCCCTTGGAGCCTCCCTCCTCACTGCTGTACCAGGAGTTTTCTGACAAATGAACCTTGCTTTGCTCACTGTCCTGTCCATGTGGAAATTCTTCTTCTACGTGAGACAAGATTAGATGGCCTTCTTCATTCCCGTAACCATATTATGTTGTATAAGGATAAAATTATGAAGAAATTTATTATATAATATTCCAGATAATAGTCTGAGGAGGCTGGCACTGTGTCATAGAGAGTTAAGCCGCCGCCAGCATCCCATATGGGTGCTGGTTTGAATCCCAGTGGCTTCACTTCCAATCCAGCTCCTGCTATGGCTTGGGAAGGTGGTGGAAGATGGTCCAGGTTCTTGGGCCCCTGCATCCACATGAGAGACCCCAAAGAAGCTCCTGGTTTTGGATCAGAGCAGCTCCAGCCATTGTGGCCAACCGGGAAGTGAGCCAGTGGATGGAAGACTTATCTCTCTCTCTGCCTCTGCCTCTCTGTAACTCTGTCTTTCGAGTAAGTAAATAAATCTTTTTTAAAAATGTTACTGAGATAGGGGATAGATTGGGGGTGGGTAGGGGGTGCGCAGTGTGCTGGAGTAGAGCACAGGATTTATGAAATAAATTTCATAATTTGGCAGTCCTAAGGATGATATTACTGCATGCTTGACAATTTGTACACCACTTTGCTAGATCAAAATTTTATGATTAAAAATATCATTTTAGGGGATCAGTGTCATGGGGGAGTAGGCTAAATCACCACTGGCAAAGCTGGCATACAATATCCGTTTGCCATGTTGAGTCCTGATTGCTCTGCTTCTGATCCAACTCCCTATTTAATGCATGTAGGAAGGCAGCAGAAAGTGACTCAAGCGTTTGGGCCCCTGCCACCTACGTGGGAAGCTGTAATGGAGTTCTTGGCTACTGGCTTCAGCCTGACCTATTGTGGGTATTTGGGAGAAAGCCAAAGGATGGATGTTCTCTCTCTCTCTCTCCCTGGCTCTTGCTCTCCCTGTGTGTGTGTGTCTGTTGCTATACCTTTTGGATAAACAGATGGTTAAAATATTTAAGTATATTTATGTATTGTTAATTTAAAAGCAGAGCCACAGAGAGTTAGCATTCACTGGTTCAGTACTCAAATGTCCACAATTGCCTGTCTTGAATAGGACTGGACTAGGAGAGTACAACCCAGTCTGGATATACAACGTGAGCAGCAGTGACCTGTTACCTTCTGCCTCCCAGGGTGAGCAACAACAGAAAGGTTGAGTAGAAAACAGAGCCAAGTCAAGACATCTGATATAGAATGTGAATGTCCCAAACAGTGCTTTCTCTGTTAAGCCAAATGCTATACCCCAAAAAACATCCTTAATGCAAAAGATGCAATATATGGGGATGTTTTCCTATTTTGAGAAAACATTAGGAGTTAGGAGACAAAATAATTTCCTCTTATTGCCTTCTATCTATTTAATGAAAATGAATGAGCCCCTAGTTTGTAAATACAAACAGAAAATATTTTTTTTTATTAAAAAAAGGAAAACTTAGGTTGAAGCTACCAGGACCAGGTGCATAAGATTCTTGTATTCATGGGTGGATTACAGTGACTCAGGTTCATTGTCTTGCCCCCTTGGCTGGCTCTGCTGGAGGGTTGTACATATGAATAGAATTCATGCAAACCCAAGTGGCTAGGCACACCTCCTAGTTTTCTTCCAAAAAAGCATTTCTGGAAACCACATTTAGAAACAAAAGACACTGGGCATTTCAGGACCTTTCTCCTTGTATTGAGAACCATTGAGTTATTGTTCAAGAATTAGACACAGCTGGAAATCCAACAAACAAGAAATCCAAGAATGACATCAACATAACAGTTCCTGGAACTCTTTCAGAAAAAGAGCAGGGCGAAGTAGTTGGAGTCTCCTGTATTTTCCCTTTTCATCCTTCAGACAATTTCTATTGAATACAGGGCAGAGTGTAGTTATAAGAAAATTCAAAATAGGTAGAATACACTGTTGAAGTGGTAAAACAGCCATAACTCTCTCTCGGTTTATGTTCTCTCTCCCTTCATTGATAACTTTCAGGATTACTTTAGTGATCATCCAACCTCTAAAGCCTGGACCTGAAGACAAAGCAGGCTACCATCATGCTAAAGCATTGGAACTGAAGCCTTAGAGCTCTCATGACAAACCTCTTACACCCTTCTCTCTAGGGACCTCAAACACCTGGAGAAAGTGGAGGGGCCCTTACACAGGGACATCCTGGATCATCTTCAATCTCTGGTATTGCAGATCTTGGGGATGCATGGGGATTCCACAGGGCACCAAAGGACAAGGTCCAGATCTTGGGAAGACAGATTGTACTTATTCTACTCTTTTTTTTTAACAGGCAGAGTTAGACAGACAGAGAGAGAGAGAGAGAGAGAGAGAGAGAGATGTTCCTTTTCCATTGGTTTACCCCCCAAATGGCTGCTACACCCAGCGCACTGCGCCGATCAGAAGCCAGGAGCCAGGTACTTCCCCCTGGTCTCCCATGCAGGTGCAGGGCCCAAGCACTTGGGCCATCCTCCACTGCCTTCCCGGACCACAGCAGAGAAATGGACTGGAAGAAGAGCAACCAGGACAGAATCTGGCACCCCGACCGGGACTAGAACCTGGAGTGCTGGCGCTGCAGGTGGAGGATTAGCCTAGTGAACTGCTGTGCTGGCCTGTACTTATTCTATTAACAGTGCGTCCCTAGAGCCATGACCTGTTCTTCTCTCTTTGTTCTTTTCTTCCTTTGCCTTCCCATGGAGTCACACCTGGATTGGGAAACCCTTAGGTGGGATGTCGTAAATGAGAAAAAGCTTACTTTCTTTTTGTAACACTGTCCACAATATGAGCTAGCAAATGGAGAAATCTGGCCACCACAGGGGACCTAACAAATGTGATCTTACCTTCTAACTTGAACGATTCTGTAAGAAATAGAAATAATGGTCATAAATTTCTATGTCTAGTCATTCATTCAACTCTTCAAATATTCCAACCTTAGAGGGAAGAGGAGGCACCTGTTGTCCTATTAATAGCACAGATATAAAGAGTACAGATGACTAAATTGGGGACTTAAGCTGCAAGCTTTAACAATGGGATGGTGATTTGCACAGGCGATTCTAGGATTACTGTCTAGCAAACGCATCTCTATTTCATTTGAAGTTTCAGTTCATTATTAACTGCACGGAGTAGGAGCAGGTAATGGAGCAAGATGGAAGGGCACAGCAGCCTTTGCCACTGGATAGAATACAGCTAGTTTGAAGCATGTTTGGCTTATATAGCCCTTCTTTTAGATGTGTGGACTCTAAGCACCCAAAATTGTCAAGTTAAGTCTTCAAGTTCCCGTCACCCCACAGGTACACCCAGGAGCAAGTTACTATCCTGGGATGTTCTGGAGAACCAGGTCCATCTCACCAGTCACTGCATCTGGATTCCATTACCACTTCTCAGCCACTGCCTGTAGAACCTTGTTGACCCTCGCTGCCGTTAAAGCACCTCCTATTTCTTCTGCTAGCTATTCCTCAGGTCCTTGCAATTTAGGAATCACTTGAAAAGGGTCTTGCTGTTGCCACTGACTGTTGTAAGTTTGTTTCATTCTATTGTTTTCCAGCTTTATGCTTATTATTTGATATGTACAATTTTAATTGCTGGGACCATTGAAATGATAGCCCCAGACTAGGAAGGACAGCTGAACCAGGGTCTTGTCTGAGAGAAGCAGCAAAAGGAATCAAGTGTGGAACACTTGTCTGTTCAGTACCTCAGAGCTAATGCAACTTATTATTCTCACTTGTCTCATGGCTTGCCACAGATACATTTAAGTAAGGACATCTCTGCATATGTTTGGCTACATATATCATTACAATAACCTTTATTCTGGTAGTATCTTTTGTTTTGCCACTGGTATTATAATTATATCTCAAGTTACAGGACAAATGAGTCATTCAGCTATTTCTGAATTTTACCTTATGTCCACACACAGAAAGAACTGCACAAAGTTCATTAATTTGAATCTTCTGTTGACAGCTATAATCATTATGTTTATATAATTTAAAGTCTCCTTGTTTAGTCAGTACTGCTCATGCATACAATGTAACAAGATTAAATTTATCATTTGTGAAGAGTACATTAACATTTTAAAGCAGTACACTAGGAAGATTCATTCTCACTAAAGTGTTTTCACATGACTGTAGTTATCACCAAATTTTTAAAGTCTTATTTATGCCAAAAATGTTTCACTTTGAGGAATACAAAAAGGATTCTATTTAAATATTTTATAAACAATAGAAGGATGGATCTCTAGCCATTACGTATATAAATGCACAAATATATATTATACACTTACATTTTGAGAGGGTTTTCATCAAACATCTAAACCCAAATAGCCACCAGGGGTGTGTAGGGAAGCTCCGGTTGAAGACTAGCAAAATTGATGCTTCTATCACTAGAAAAAGGGAAGCTCTTTTTTAAATCACACACTGTTTCAATCATGCTTACAACATTTATTATTAGGTGGAAAAACAGAATAGCTCTCTTGGCACTGTTACTAAAAATAAAATGGCTTAATGGCAGTTAGAGATTACCTAGTTCAGCAAATGTTTTGCGCTACACAATTATGATATTTTTAATACAGAAATTGTTGAGTTGAGTAAGTTAAGTTTTTTTGCTTATAAGATAACCCCTGGGCCCTATTGTTGACAACTAGATCATCAAATATAGACTAGATAGGGAAAAACACTGGGTACTCCTCTGGAGTTGCTACTGGGGTTACTGCTGTTATAACTTAGAACTTTTGGATAGGAATGTTTTTGGGTAGGAATCCAACTGAGCCCTATGCTGCGGTCATCATCGTCATCATGAAGACCACTTCCTATTAAAGGTATCTCCTCTCTGTTACAGCAAAAGTTCCACTTATTCCAAGTTGTCTCAGATAGTTATGGACAATTCATTTAAAATTAGATTTATAAGTATGTAAACATTTACATGGCTTAAAGTTTAAAAGTTATATGTAACCAAAAAATTATATTGAGAGCAGTCTATCTTTGTGTTTCCCTCCAATATTCTCCACTCTCTTCTTATTCTATGATCCTGCAGAATTGTTTAGAATTGTTATAATGCAAAGTTGCCATCTATTTTATGCCTACTGTTTTCTTTTTTTTAACTTTTATTTAATGAATATAAATTTCCAAAGTACAGCTTATAGATTACAATGGCTTCCCCCCATAACATCCCTCCCACCCGCAACCCTCCCCTTTCCCACTCCCTCTCCCCTTCCATTCACATCAAGATTCATTTTCGATTCTCTTTATATACAGAATATCAGTTAGCATATATTATGTAAAGATTTCAACAGTTTGCTCCCACACAGAAACATAAAGTGAAAAATACTGTTTGAGTACTAGTTAGAGCATTAAATCTCAATGTACAGCCCACTAAGGACAGAGATCCTACATGAGGAGTAAGTGCACAGTGACTCCTGTTGTTGACTTAACAAATTGACACTCTTGTTTATGGCAATGGAAGCCCCCTGAGTTCACCGACTCTGATAATTTTTAGACAAGGCCATGGTCAAAGTGGAAGTTCTCTCCTCCTTTCAGAGAAAGGTACCTCCTTCTTTGATGACCCGTTCTTTCCACTGGGATCTCACTCGCGGAGATCTTTCATTTAGGTTTTTTTTTTTTTTTTCCCCAAGAGTGTCTTGGCTTTCCATGCCTGAAATACTCTCATGGGCATTTCAGCTAATCCGCATGCCTTAAGGGCTGATTCTGAGGCCAGAGTGCTGTTTAGGACATCTGCCATTCTATGGGTCTGCTGTGTATCTCACTTCCCATGTTGGATCATTCTCTCCCTTTTTTATTCTATCAGCTAGTATTTGCAGACACTATTCTTGTTTGTGTGCTCTCTTTGGTTCTTAGTCCTATCATTATGATCAATTGTGAACAGAAATTGATCACTGAGACTAGTGAGATGGCATTGGTACTTGCCACCTTGATGGGATTGAATTGGAATCCCCTGGTATGTTTCTAACTCTACCATTTGAGGTAAGTCAGCTTGAGCATGTCCCGAATTACACATCTCTTCCCTCTCTTATTCCCACTCTTATATTTAACAATAATCACTTTTCAGTTAACTTTCAGCACTTAAGAAGAATTGTGTATTGATTACAGTATTCAACCAAAAGTATTAAGTAGAACAAACAAAAAAAAATACTAAGAGGGATAACATATCAAGTTGCTCATCAACAGTCAGCGTGAGGGCTGATCAAGTCACCGTTTCTCATAGTGTTCATTTCACTTTAACAGGTTTCCTTTTTGGTGCTCACTTAGTTGTCACCTATCAGGGAGAACAAGTGGTATTTGTCCCTTTGGGACTGGCTTATTTCACTCAGCATAATGTTTTCCAAATTCCTAACAGGGATCACTTTCAGTTAAAATTTAAACACCTAAGAAAAATTGTGTGTTAATTACAGAGTTCAACCAATGGTACTAGAACAAAAAAAAATACTAAAATGGATAAAGTATTACATTGTACATCAACCGTCAGGACAAGAGCTGATCAAGTCACTGTTTCTCCTGGTGTCCATTTCACTTCAGGAAGTTTCCCCTTTGGTGCTCAGTTAGTTGTCGCCAATCAGGGAGAACATATGATATTTGTCCCTTTGGGACTGGCTTAATTCACTCAGCATGATGTTTTCCAAATTCCTCCATCTTGTTGCAAATGACTGGGTTTCGTTGTTTGTGACTGCTGTATAGTATTCTATAGAGTACATGTCCCATAATTTCTTTATCCAGTCTACTGTTGATGGGCATTTGGGTTGGTTCCATGTCTTAGCTATTGTGAATTGAGCTGCAATAAACATTAATGTGCAGACAGCTTGTTTGTTTGCCAATTTAATTTCCTTTGGGTAAATTCCAAGGAGTGGGATGGCTGGGTTGAATGGTAGGGTTATCTTCAGGTTTCTGAAGAATCTCCAGACTGACTTCCATAGTGGCTTAACCAGTTTGCATTCCCACCAACAGTGGGTTAGTGTCCCTTTTTCCCCACATCCTCTCCAGCATCTATTGTTGGTAGATTTCTGAATGTGAGCCATTCTAACCGGGGTGAGGTGAAACCTCATTGTGGTTTTGATTTGCATTTCCCTGAGTGCTAGTGATCTTGAACATTTTTTCATGTGCCTGTTGGCCATTTGGATTTCCTCTTTTGAAAAATGTCTATTGAGGTCCTTGGCCCATCTCTTAAGTGGGTTGTTTGTTTTGTTTTTGTGGAGTTTCTTGATTTCTTTGTAGATTCTGGTTATCAACCCTTTATCAGTTGCATAGTTTGCAAATATGTTTTCCCATTCTGTCGGTTGCCTGTTCACTTTCCTGACTGTTTCTTTTGCAGTACAGAAACTTCTCCATTTGATGCAATCCCAAATGTTAATTTTGGCTTTGACTGCCTGTGCTTCTGGGGTGTTTTCCAAGAAGTCATTGCCGGTACCTATATCTTGCAGGGTTTTGCCAATGCTCTCTAATAATTTGATGATGTCAGGTCGTAGATTTAAGTCTTTAATCCATGTTGAGTGGATTTTTGTGTAAGGTGAAAAGTAGGGGTCTTGCTTCATGACTCTGCAAGTGGAAATCCAATTTTCCCAGCACCATTTATTGAATAGACTGTCCTTACTCCAGGGATTGGTTTTAGATCCTTGATCAAATATAAATTGGCTGTAGATGTTTGGATTCATTTCTGGTGTTTCTATTCTGTTCCATTGGTCTATCCATCTGTTTCTGTATCAGTAGTATGCTGTTTTGATTGTAACTATCCTGTAGTATGTTCTGAAATCTGGTATTGTGATGCCTCCAACTTTGTTTTTGTTGTACAAGATTGCTTTAGCTATTCAAGGTCTCCTGTGTCTCCATATGAATTTCAGCATCATTTTTTCCAGATCATTTTTTCCATATTTTGATTGGTAATGCATTGAATCTGTAAATTGCTTTTGGGAGAATGGACATTTTGATGATATTGATTCTTCCAATCCATGAGCATGGAAGATTCTTCCATTTCTTGGTATCCTCTTCTATTTTTCTTTAAGGTTTTGTAATTTTCATCGTAGAGATCCTTAACATCCTTGGTTAAGTTTATTCCAAGGTATTTGATTGTTTTTGTAGCTATTGTGAATGGGATTGATCTTAGAAGTTCTTCCTCAGCCATGGCATTGCCTGTGTATACAAAGGCTGTTGATTTTTGTGCATTGATTTTATACCCTGCTACTTTGTCAAAATCTTCTATGAGTTCCAATAATCTCTTAGTAGAGTTCTTTGGGTCCCCTAAATAAAGAATCATATCATCTGCACAGAGAGATAGTTTGACTTCTTCCTTTTGAATTCGTAACCCTTTACTTTCTTTTTCTTGCCTAATAGCTCTGGCTAGAACCTCCAGAACTATATTGAATAGCAGTGGTGAGAGTGGGCATCACTGTCTGGTACCAGATCTCAGTGGAAATGCTTCCAACTTTTCCCCATTCAATAGGATGTTGGCTGTGGGTTTTTCATAGATTGCTTTGATTGTATTGAGGAATGTTACTTCCATACCCAATTTGCTTTGAGTTTTCATCATGAAAGGGTGTTCATTTTATCAAATGCTTTCTCGGCGTCTATTGAGATAATCATATGGTTTTTCTTCTGCAGTCTGTTAATGTGGTGTATCACATTGATTGTCTTGCGCACATTAAACCATCCCTGCATACCAGGGATAAATCCCACTTGGGCTGGGTGGATGATCTTTCTGATGTGTTGTTGCATTCTATTGGCCAGAATTTTATGAGGATTTTTCCATCTATGTTCTTCAGGGATATTGGTCTGTAATTCTCTTTCAATGCTGCATCTTTTCCTGGCTTAGGTATTAAGGTGATGCTGGCTTCATAGAGAGAATTTGGGAGGCCTCCCTCTTTTTCAATTGTTCTGAATATTTGAGAAGAATTGGAGTCAGTTCTTTGTTAAATGTCTGGTAGAATGCAGCAGTGAATCCATCTGGTCCTGGGCTTTTCTTTGTTGAGAGGGCCTTTATCACTGTTTCAATTTCTGTCTCAGTTATGGGTCTGTTTAGGTTTTCGATGTCTTCCTGGTTCAATTTAGGTAGGTTGCATGTGTCCAGGAATGTATCCATTTCTGATAGGTTTCCCTGTTTGCTGGCATACAAGTCTTTGTAGTAATTTCTGATGATTCTTTTTATTTCTGTGGTGTCTGTTGTTGCGTTTCCTTTTTCATCTCTGATTTTATTGATTTGAGTCTTTTCTTTTTTTAGTTAGTTGGGCCAATGGGGTGTCAATTTTGTTTATTTTTTCAAAAAACCAACTCCTCGTTTGGCTGATTTTTTGTAATGTTTTTTGGATTCAATCCTGTTGATTTCTTCTCTGATTTTAATTATTTCTCTTCTCCTACTAGATTTGGGTCTGGTTTGCTGTAGGTTTTCTAGATCCTTGAGGTGAATTGAAAGCTCATCTATTTGGTGCCTTTCCAATTTCTTGATGTAGGCACCTACTGATATAAACTTTCCTCTTAACACTGCTTTTGCTGTATCCCATAAGTTTTGATATGTTGTGTTGTTGTCTTCATTTACTTCCAGAAAATTTTTGATTTCTCTTTAATTTCTTCTATGACCCAATATTCATTCAGGAGCATGTTGTTCAATCTCCATGTGTTTGCGTATGCTCTAAGGATTCCTGAGTTGCTAATTTCCAACTTCATTCCTTTATGGTCTGAGAAGCTGCATGGTATGATTCTAATTATTTTGAATTTGCTGAGACTTGCTTTATGGCCTAGTATGTGGTCAATCCTAGAGAAGGTTCCATGTACTGCTGAGAAGAATGTAAAATCTTTTGCTGTAGGATTGAAAGTTCTGTATATATCTGTTAGATCCATTTTGGCTATAGTGTCATTTAAGTCTACTGTATCCTTGTTGATCTTCTGTCCTGTTGATCTATTTCTGAGAGTGGAGTATTGAAGTCGCCCAGTACTATTGTATTGGAGTCTAAGTCTCCCTTTAAGTCCCTTAACAAATATTTTAAATAAACCGGTGCCCTGTAATTAGGTGCATATACATTGATAATCATTATATCTTCCTGTTGAATTGATCCCTTAATCATTATATAGTGCCCCTCTTTGTCTCTCTTAACGGTTTTTGTGGTAAAGTTTATGTTGTCTGATATCAAGATGGCTATGGCCGCTCTTTTTTCATTTCTGTTGTCATGGTATGTCTTTTTCCAGCCTTTCACTTTCAATTTGTATGCATCTTTGTTGGAAAGATGTGTTACTTGTAAGCAGCAAATAGATGGGTTTTGTTCCTTAATCCAATCAGCCAATCTGTGTCTTTTAACTGGACAGTTCAGGCCATTAATGTTCAATGTGACTAATGATAAGTGGTAACTTTCCTCTGCCATTTGCCAAAGATAAGTTCTAATATATGCTTTGAATTCCCTGTGATCTCTTGCTGTGAGGTTTCCTTCCTTTACCTTCTTTCATATTGATGACCGTGTTTCTGTGTTTCTGTGTGCAACACATCTTTAAGCATCTTTTGCAGGGCTGGACGAGTGGCGACAAATTCTTTCAATTTCTGTTTGCTATGAAAAGTCTTTATTTCACCTTCACTCACAAATGAGAGCTTTGCAGGATATAATATTCTGGGATGGCAGTTTTTCTCTCTTATTACCTGGGCTATATCTTGCCATTCCCTCCTAGCTTGTAGGGTTTGTGATGAGAAGTCAGCTGTGAGTCTGATTGGAGATCCTCTGAGAGTAATCTGACATTTCTCTTGCACATTTTAGGATCTTTTCTTTATGTTTCACTGTGGAGAGTTTAATTACAACGTGTCGTGGTGAGGCTATCTTTTGGTGGTGTTTATTAGGGGTTCTGTGTGCTTTCTGTACTAGGATTTCTCTGTCCTTCTCCAAACCTGGGAAATTTTCTGCTAATATCTCTCTAAAAAGTCCTTCTAATCCTTTCTCCCTCTCCATGCCTTCAGGAGCTCCTAGAACCCGAATGTTGGGTTTTTTAATAGTATCCTGCAGATTCCTGACAATATGTTTTAGATTTCTAATTTCCTCTTCTTTTCTTTGGTCTGACTGTATCCTTTCCTGTTCTCTGTCTTCTCTATTCTGCTTCACCCATTCTGTTTGGAAGACTCTCTAATGTGTTTTTCATTTGATCTATTGAATTCTTCACTTCATTATGATTTCTCATCACTATCACAGTTTCCTGTTCTACTAGTTGTTTCATTTCATTTTGATTTCTCCTTAATATTTCATTTCACTAGAGAGATTTTCTTTTTGTCCATTAAGGATTTCTGTAATTCAAGAATTTGTTTTTGAGAACTTCTTAATGTTCTTATCAATTTTTTGAGATCTGCTTCTTGCATTTCTTCTATCTCATCATCTTCATAATCTGAATTGGGGTTTCTTTTTCATTTGGGGGTGTCATAGTGACTTCCTTGTTTTTATTACCTCGGTTTTTGCATTTGTTATTTGGCATATCGGAGATATTTGGTTTCTTCACTGTGGTGCTTTTTCTTGTTATACTATGACTCTAGATTAAGTGGACTGTCTGTTTTTGATGGAGCCTTAGAGGCTTGAGATGAGTGTGGCCTGAGAGTTCTGTTTGGTGTGCCAAAGGTGACACTCCCAGGTTAGGAGTGGTCGATCTCTCTCTCTTTCTTTCTTTTTTATTTTGATTCAAAAGGGAAGTAATTTCGCACAGCTGAACAAAGTTGGAGGTAGTTAGCAGGCAAATGATATACCCACAGGAGCCAGAGATCGGAAGCTCTTTCCCAAGGACCACACAGGGAATCTGTTCGGCCCTCAGAGTGGGCTCAAATTCTCCTTCAGTCTCCCACTGGGTTGCCAAAGTTACGGAATTGTAGCATCTCTGGAGAGTACTCATGTGAATTCCATGAGTTCTCTCCCCCACCATCTCTTTTTTCACAATCTCAGATCAGTAGCACCACAAATTCACTAGGTCCTAATCTCCCGTTAATTCACCCCACCCAGAGTCAGGTTTTTCTGCTAGGTTCAGGGCTGGTGCAGACCTGAGGTCGCTCTGCTTATGACGTATGCCCAAGATGGTGCCTGCTCTTTGTCTTGATCACCTTTGAGAGGTGAGCGGAGAGAGAGAAACCTGTGTCCATATCAGTCACATTTTTTTTCTCTCTCTCTCTTCTAGTTAGCCTGGTGAACTTTTCCCCCCAGGGTTGTTCCCTCTAGTCTCCTCTTTCTGCTTGCCTGCTGGTGTCTCGGGCTATTGAGGTTCGGCTCACCTTGCGTTCCAGCGCTGGTGTGTTTAGTCTGCCGCTGTTGTCCCGAACTGTGGGCTCCCACGCTCTCCACGCAGGTCCACTGTGAATCACTAGTTCCGGAAGAGTTTCTTCTGCTGTTTCTTCCCCTACTCTTCCTTGAACTTGCAGTATCTCCACTTTTATTAAACTGTCTCTCCCCGGACTATCAGTGTGCTCCCTTCCTATTCCGCCATCTTGCCCTCATCCATGCCTAATGTTTTCATTCTTAGTCTGGAGATCCCAGAGGAGAATGGGTCCATGAGATCTGGTGCTTTATGGACACCCCAGGAATGGCTGACCTCTCACACCTGTTATTGCTGGTAGTGCACCACTCCAAAATGTAGTGACTTCAACAACTACCTGGGAGGCGTGCTTGTGCTTCTCAACATGGGACCTGCCTGCTTGCAGAGGATCTCAGACAAGTGCTTCAGTTCTTCCTGCATGCCCCTTCATGCTTCCTGCAGGCCAACCCAGCTGGTGACAGTGCTCACAACAGACACTGGGCATGCAAAGGCACTTTTCCAGCCTTGTTTACTGCTGCATTGTCCAACACGTTGGAAAGTCAAGGTCAGTGTCGATGAGAGAGGACACTGTCCAAGGCCCAGGCACAGGAGAGCATTAAAAGTTAGGGCCAATAATGCAACCAGTTTTTCACCATTCCCTTTTTTAGGAACTTCTTCCAACCACCTGTGGCAAAGGCTGTGGACAGCAGCTTAGATGGTGGTGGTGAATGGAGGGAAACAGGAATTTTCAGCAGTCCAATCAGACACCATGTATCACCCTACCTAAGTAATGGTGCCCATGCTCAGAGAGATTGATCACTCCCAATGGCATCCCTCAGTTCTCTCTCATGCCCGGAAGAAGTCTATGAAGGGGTAAACATTGGCAAAACCAATGCGTAGGGTTGAATATTACATTATTACTTTTAATATTACCTCAAAGAATATTTTTAATATATATAAATATCTGAAAAGATGTAATATGAAAGAATGGAAGAAGTAAGGAATTAATATAAAATAACTTCCCAATATTCTTTTTATATCCTTTTCATAATTTTAATATTTAAAAACATTATGTGATAAAAAGAAAATTTTATATTGTGATGACTAAAACTTGACATTAAAAGTTGAAATATATGCCCAAAGATTTTGCAATGTTCACAAATTTACTACACTTGCTAAAGTGATTTTTCAAGACTGAAAAAATTCTAGCATTGCAATTTTACTAAAAGAATTTGAAGAGCTTAGTATTACTGATACTTGAAGCAATTTAAGTGGAATGGACTCTTTTGGTAAACTCTAATGCATCTGAAACATATTAAAAATAAAAGTCATTCTTTCTCCTCTTATCTTGTTTTAATATATATGATCCAAATAACAATTCAATATATTTTAAAATATTTTGCAAAAGCTTAGCTATCTTAATTTTAAGAAAATGGCTTTTGAGAAAAAGAAAATTATTTCTTACACATTTTTAAATTATAGGAAGTTACACAAATTTTCATTATGTTTATATTGGTTTTCTGTTGTCATGAACAACAATGTAATAATTGTAAGGAAATAGCCATATATTTATACTGTAACCATTTGGAAAAATATTAAACCAGATTAATGTGAATTTAAGTAGGAAACATTCTTTTTTTTTTTTTTTTTTGACAGGCAGAGTGGACAGTGAGAGAGAGAGACAGAGAAAAAGGTCTTCCTTTTGCCGTTGGTTCACCCGCTAATGGCCGCCGCAGCTGGCGCGCTGTGGCCGGCACACTGCGCTGATCCGAAGGCAGGAACCAGGTGCTTCTCCTGGTCTCCCATGGGGTGCAGGGCCCAAGCACTTGGGCCATCCTCCACTGCACTCCCTGGCCACAGCAGAGAGCTGGCCTGGAAGAGGGGCAACTGGGACAGAATCCGGCGCCCCGACCAGGACTAAAACCCGGTGTGCCGGCACCGCAAGGAAGAGGATTAGCCTAGTGAGCCACGGCGCTGACCCCAATGCCATTTTTCAGTCCTCTCTATGTGCCCTCCACAGGGCACCCATGAACTGATCCCAACACTTCCAGGCTGCTTACAACAAGACTTGGACTGCCTTCCCAAAAGACACTCCTCAAATTTAGAGTTTTTTTTGAATCTCCTATAAGGATTCTTAGAATAGTGCAAGCAACGGTCTGGTGGAGAAGCCTGAATTCTAGACTGCCTGGCATGGGGAGTCAGATGAGAACCTTGAATTCTACCCTGGCTGGGAGTAAGGACATAGTCTCCCTGCTTTCCTGACATGGTGTCACAGGAAGCCTTCTAAAACAGGAGGTTGAAATAAGACAGAGACTCGTGACATATCATGCAAAATACCCAGGAAGAATCAGGAGAGCATCAACACCAGGCACGTTCCTAAAAGTTTTTCTTTCCCCCTGACATCCGGGAACACCAGGAAGAAAACCACTGCTTATGAGAATCAGGGTCAAGAGCCCCAGGGAAGGACACCACCTGTGTGTGCCTCACATTGACTTCCGTGGTATTTTAGAAAACATTTTCATTTGTATGAATTCATTTGTTTTAGATGCCAACTTCAGGGAAGATAAGTGTACTTTTGGTGTACAAAAAACAAATATGCATTTTATAATTTTATTGAAAATATTTATATTTTATGTATCTTTGCTGAGTCAGATGAGACATATATGGATTTACACATATTTAAAGCCTCTTAAGATTTGGTCAGTTTAAATAGATGTGCCATCTGGAATAGTATGAACATAAGTGAGGTGAATAACTTATTAATTTTCTTAATATTTTGGTTATTGTATTTAATAACATACAAATTATGAAAAAATATTGTTCTTTTCTTTTTAAATCATGTAAGTCTTTTCCCCTGGTCTTCTGCTAGAAGATATAAATAAAAGATAGAATTTTCAAATCCACTTCCAATAATTAGTGTACCTAATGTGTTCTCACACATATTTCTTTTTCTTTTTTTAAAGATTTATTTATTTGTTTGAAAGGCAAAGTTACAGAGAGGCAAAAGACAGAGAGAGAGAGGTCTTCCATCTGTTGGTTCACTACCCATATGGCCACAATGGCTGGAACTGTGCCGATCCAAAGCCAGGAGCCAGGAGCTTCTTCTGGGTCTCCCATGAAGGTGTAGGGGTCCAAGGACTTGGGTCATCTTCTACTGCTTTCCCAGGCCACACAAGAGAGCTGGAATGGAAGTGGAGCAGCCAGGACTAGAACCGGTACCCAAATGGAATGCCGGCATGGCAGGCAGCGGCTTTTCCTGCTATGCAAAGCGCAGCCCCCCCCCCCCCATATTTCTTAGGAATTTATTCAACATGACCTAGTGAACACATGATGGCCAAGTGAAATCTCTAGGTTGTTCAGCAGAAGTTCCCAAGAAGAGAAGAGTCAGTATGCATCCAGTAGAGAAAATTGCACCCCCTTCCTTCTGTAGAGATAGCCTTAACCCCTTGAACTGTGTAGACCTCTAAAAGCCCTGTTGGTTAGATGTACTCTCTTTTTGTTAAATGTAAAACAATGTCCTTGCACTTACCAGCATAGAAATAAAATTAATAGGACGAATTTGAAGAATTTTATGAAGGCTATTTAAGAGTTCTCTTGAGCTTTGTAATATGAAAGGCTTTCAAGAGTCACTCAAATCAGATATATTTCCTGTTAAAAACTGAAAAGTATGATTGTTTACCTGATATGAATGACCCTTCAAACTCTCCAGAATGAATGAAGGAATATGGATAATTATGTTTTACAGTCACAGTTGTAACCTGCATTGTGTACGATCTATTTAGAATTGTTATAATGCAAAGTTGCCATCTACTTTATGCCTAATGTTTTCATTCTAAGCGTTTCTAGATTTCTCTGCTTAACAATTTGAAATTGAACTGTAAGGTAACAATGTAATTTAGGTTACCGGCAGTCAATTAACTCTGCATGACACTTGAGAAAAAATTGGCTTATGCAACTGTAATTTTAGAAAATAATAAGCTTCATTTTTGTTTGTAAAAAGTAGCTCACATCAAGAACTATTATTCTGCTGGAATGTATTTTTGGCTCCAACCTAGCAGAAAATAAAGACTTTTTTTTCTCTTCCACATTGTTGACTCCACAGTATCCCCTCACTGGAGAGCTTTCCACTAAACACTAGGGCACGTTCATGCTTTGGGTTGCTTTAGGGAATGTTGTTTTTAAAAGATTAAACCACTGATGACTTTCGCTTTTAACCTCAGTCATAAAATACAACTACTCCACTATATCCCTACAATTTAAATGCAAATAATCTTTAAACAAAACTAATCTTGAGGGCTTTTGGATACTGAATGATAAATGGAAGGGAATTTTATAAAGTGTGATAGTGAGCACTTCTGATTTCTTTTTCGCATCAATCATCTCTCCACATGGATCAACAATTAAAATAGTTCAGTGCTTTGGAGGGAGTCTGAGAAAGCAAGTTCATCATTTTGCTGCCCGTGGCATTACCTTGGGGAGAAGCACGCTGATCCAAAGGGTAAGTGTTAATTGAAAAACGTGTACAGGAAACTGAAGATGCTTCTATGTTTGCTTACCTGCAGAACCAAATCTGAGTAGTGCCCAGAGTTTAATCGTCTTATCTCAGATAGGGCAAACCCAATGAAAAGGAAGTATAAAATTACAGCTGAGCTCTTTTATATTGAATAAATTAACTTACCATTGTTTAGTTTATTTTTAATTTTATTTATTTGAAAGGTTGAGCGATGGAGAGAGAGAGAGAGAGGCAGAAACCAAGAGGGATCTTAGATCTGTTGGTTCATTCCCCCAAACCTAGGGTTCGGTCAGGCAGCAGCCAGGAGCTAAAGAGTTCATCTGAATCTCCACCTGAGTGTCAGGGACCTAAGTCCTTAAAACCATCACCTGTTGTGTACAAGGGTGTTCCGTAGCAGGAAGCTGGAATCAGAAGCAGAGACTGAGACTTGAACCCAGGCACTCTAATGTAGGATGCTGGTCTCCCAAGCAGCATCTAAAGTGCTAATCCCAATGTTCACCCTCTCAAGTTGAAATCTTTACTTAATGTATGCTAAACTGATCTTCTGTATATAAAGAGAATCGAAAATGAATCTTGATGTGAATGGAAGGGGAGAGGGAGTGGGAAAAGGGGGGGGGGTTGTGGGTTCTGTACTTTGGAAATTTATATTCATTAAATAAAAGTTAAAAAAAGATTATTTTAGGTAAAATTTTGCGATAATGAAAATTATGTTTTAGATACATTCAACAGACAGAAAACTTACGCTTTGTCATTTTATTTTTTCATGAACTTGCTGTTCAAATAATTACACAATTTTTGTTCTGTAGCTCTTTTTTTAAGATTTATTTATTAGCTGGGCCAATCTGAATCTAGGAGCCAGTAGCTTCTTCAGGGTCTCCCAAGGGGGTGCAGCATCCCAAAGACTTGTGCCATCTTCTACTGCTTTTCCAGGCTATAGTAGAAAGCTGGATCGTAAAGCAGCCAGATCTCCAACTGGTGCCCATATGAGATGCCGGCACTGCAGACTGAAGTTTTTCCTGCGCTGGGCCCCCAGTAGTTCCTTTTACTTCCTTTCATTGAGAAATAGAAAGTGATAGCAAATAAATAAAAAATAAAAATTCAAAAGAGATGATGTTTATTCTTGATTATAAGGAACAAGAGGTCATAATGAAGTGGATTCCAGTTATGGAGCAGGGAAAGCATGTGTTAAGCCTGAATTAATTTCTTGACCCGAGAGTAAGAACGAGTTGAAAGGATGGTTGCACATATGTAAAGGGAAAGGGAATCCTTGTGAGAGGCTTGATAGTAATGACAATAATCTAAATACACACTGACAGAAGTGGATGGATGAGTAACAATAAATAGAAGAAACAGCAACTCTTTCTCTCACACGAGGACAACACATAAATATAAAAAGAAATTATAGAGTCCGAATAGTATCAGTAGATGATAAATCTTACAGGTCAATATTACAGGAAAAAGTTTGATGGTAACAGTTATGAATTATAAAATAAAATAAAAATTTAATGGTAAGTATATCTGGTGGATTATCTTTAAGCAGTCATAAAATAGACATCACTATATTGGGTCAAATTAACATCATGTGCTTCCTGATATTAACATATTGAAAAGAGATATCAGCACTTTCATGTATTCTTTCAAAAATGTATGTGAAACTAAAACTCAAATTGAAAAAAAATTACCCGTGCTCTTCAAAGCTGTGAAAGTCAAGGTAGGCAAAAAAAAAAAAAAAAAGTTTTAAAAATGATCAGGATCAAAAAAGACAACAGAATATAATACATTATACTACAATGAATCCTGAATTAGGGAAATATTTATAAAGGACATTTTTGGAAAAATTCTTGGAATTTCATTTTGAAGCTTGTGTTAAATGATGATACTGTATCAATATCAAATGTCCTGAACTTTGTACTATGGCTACGTGAGAGTATACCTTTTCCCTAGAAAGCATACAATGACACAGGAAATTTAGTATATTTACCCATTTATGAGTTTGTGTACAGTCAGACTCACAGAGAAAAGGAACAGGGATAATTACAAACAAATAGCGCAAAATATAAATTCTTGATCAAACAGCATGGAGAGTTTAGGGGAGTTCTTTGAACTTAAGGTTCAAAGGTTAGCTTAAGGTTATTTAAAATACAAAAAAAAGTCTTTTGGAAGTACAAATGAGGATTTTACTATTCCGTTGAAGTAACAGATATAAGAATTTCCTTTTATCACAGAATCATAGGATTGGTTTACTACCAAATCACAAGAAATGCTAGAAATGAATAGAACTGATGTATAGATTGGATTGAATCTAAAATGGACAGGAGCAAACAGAACTGCTTAGACCAAATATTTGAAATACCTTGAATTGAACAAACTGAATGTTTTAAGTAGTTCAGTTATGATGATGGTTATGACTGTTTAAAATACTGTGTCTCATTAGCAATTTGTAGCGCAAGCTAAAATAATTTTTCCTAGATTCTCATGCAGTAGAGTTTTTTTTCCCTCTTTTGTTTGGTGCATTTGTTGGCATTAGTATCTAATTGTAAAAGTCATGTGTGATCTGTAAACTGGAGAGCTATCCAGAAAAATCTCCACAGGCTCCTTATCTCAGCACTTGGTATTAAGAAAGGAAATAATGAATGGAATGCGAGAGGGAGCGGGAGATGGGAGGGAAGTTATGGGGGGAAAGCCATTGTAATCCACAAACTGTACTTTGGAAATTTATATTTACTAAATAAAAGTTAAAAAAAGAAAAATATAAGAAAAAAAAAGAAAGGAAATAATGAAACAATAACAAAATGATGAAAAAACAACAGAATGAACAAACTTTGGAAGGAAAACTAATTCTACCTTACCATTCATTTAAGCATAAATATGAAATATCTCAGATGTATTCAGATAGAAATCTCTAGTTTCTCTTCTTAAGGAATTAATAAAACTTTTTTTAGCTAAGAATATTTACTTTTCTGTTATAGTCTAGAATGTTTTCCTTCCATGTTTTAATGAAATTTTCTATATGTTGATTTCCCTTCCCATTTTTTGTGTATTTTTGTAAATTGTTCATAGCTTAATTTCCATGCCATAAAATGTTCCAAGGGATAATGAAAATACAGTATCTATGCTGGGGGTTATAGTGCAGAGGAAGAGGGAGGCAGGCAGACTAGACATACGACTATTTGCACGTTACTTATTAACTGCAGTCAACTTTTCGGGTTGACCTTCAGCGCAGGGCTGCCACTTTGCTCAGTAGTGCCGTTAATTTCAGTAAGTCCTTATGAACTTTACTTTGGTATTTTAATGTATAGTGACTGGGTTTATATTTTGTTCTGCCTCTAATTTGAGAACTTATCACCTCTGTCTGTAATATTGCTAGTCTGTGGTAATGGAAAGTTGTATTCTACCTGTTTTTTCTCTCTCTCTTTCTCTTTCTTTTCTTCTTTCTTGTTCTCTCTTGCTTTCACTCTTGCTTTCTTTTCTTCTTTCTCCTTCTTCTTCCTCTTCCTCCTCCTCCTCTTCCTCCTCTTCTTCTTCCTCTTCCTCCTCCTCCTCTTCCTCCTCTTCCTCCTCCTCCTTTTCTTCTTCTTCTTCCTCTTCCTCTTCCTCCTCCTCCTCTTCCTCCTCCTTCTCCTCCTCTTCTTCTTCCTCTCCTCCTCTTCCTCCTCTTCTTCCTCCTCCTCCTCATACTCCTCCTCTTCCTCCTCCTCCTCCTTCTTCTCTCCCTTAATTTCATTCTTTATTTTCTTTTTATTTCTTTACTTTTCTCCCTTCCTCCCTTCCGTTATTCCTTCCTTCCTTCCTTCCTTCCTTCCTTCCTTCCTTATTCCTACCCTCTCACCTTTCTTTTTTCCCTCCCTCCCTTCTTCCCTCCCTTCCTTCCTTCTTTTGGAAGCAGTCTTTCAGTAGGCAAAAAATAGATGTGGACAGGCTAAAATTATGAAATATCTCTTCTTGGTGTCACCCTCTACCCAACGAGACAAACTTAGGCTTTTCCTGTTAAGCACTTATTTTCTAGCATTATGTACATCTTGTCTTATGATACTTTATGTCTGAAATCAACAAAAGTTCTCCATCACATACAAGAAACATTCCAGAATATTTCTACTATCTGCCATTCATTCAACACCTTGACAATGCCTATTCATCTGAGAAGTTGAATATAATTTTGTCTATGAAATATAATCAAAACCCATATTCATACTTAATAACTTTATGCATATATTATAACACATTTTCTTGATGATTATATATGTGTTTATTTTCCCTGCTCCTGAAATTTTGGGAGAGTTCTGATATTTGTATACTTTCTTCCTCCTGTCTCTGTTGTCCACACCATGCTCAACCTCTTGTATGATGGCTGACACAGAAGACGTCCTCATAAAATTCCTAAGCATATTCGAGAGCTCAAGGTAGCATTTGATGATGTCTTCATTGAGCAGAAAGGGTATAGAAACTGAAATTATTCAAGCCTCTATTTGAATTTGGACTCTGAAAGTGATGAGCTTAGTGATCTTAGGAAAGCTGGTTTGTATCAGAGGACAATGATACATAAAACAGCAGTACTTTTCTTTTATGAAAATTGCTTTGAAAAATAAATAAAATTAATCATAAAATCTAGGATGTGGAATCAAATAGGAGAGGAAGTGGGCCAGGCATGCACAGTTACAACAACTAGGATCACATATGAGATCACACACATGCATGAACACACACACACACACACATACACAAGAAAATAGAGTGATGACTGATGGAATTCCCCCTCAGAGCTGCTAAAGACAGAATAGGAGAGACAACAGCTCTAGATAGGAAGAAATTAATTGAGACAAAGCAATGTGACCCAAGCAGGAAACAGAAATGACGACTACAACAAAGAACAAAAGAAAGGGCAACAAGGAGGGGACCTTCAGTACATGTTGACTAAACACTCACTGCACTAGTTACGGTTGTCTTGTGGGGTTGTAGTATATATGAAATTAAAATGTGTAGACAGAATTATATGAAAGAAAATGGGCACATGGAATTTAAATATTCTAGAGTTCCAGCTCCATTTTGGAAGGGTTGGAAGTCCTAGTTTGTATTAGATGGAATTGGTTGATAATCCATATTATCATCTGCAGGGTTGTCACTCAAAAGAAAAGCAATCATCAATGAACAAGTTAATCTGAGAAATATGAAGTAATGAGAAATATTGTGACATAAGCCTTGCTCAGTTCCATCGTATCTCTGAATTCATAGTTTCCTACTTCTGACATCTGTCAGGGACACACCTGCCTTCTTTACTTTATTCTGGGAGCTTCCCTGCCAGAGAAGTCTTTTCTCAGATCGATGGCTCCCCTTTGGATTTCACAGTTTCTCTCTTTTTTTTCCCTGCATAACTTTCCTCCTTAGATCATATCACTATCATTCATCATATCATATATAACTGTTATATGTTTATCCCACTAATTTTTATCTTTATTATAGATGATAGGCACCATTCCTGTTCAATCTTTTATACCATTGCATCTCTGGTACTTAGATTTGTCTTTTGCCCGTGGTAGGATTTCATATATAGTTTTGAATGAAGGAATGCATGAATGAGTAGGTCCAGAGGATGGGAGGAAGAACATCACTATGTTTGTGATGCTTCAAAATTCTGGGTGTGAAATTCTGAACCCCACTGATGGTAATTTTCAGAAGCGGGGGCTCTGGGAGTGGTTAAATCATGAGTACAGAGTCTCATGAGAAGGATTAGTGCCCTTATAAAGAGATCCAAGTCTAGCAAGTGAACACAGAGTGAGAGGGCACCATCTCTGAGAAATGCGTTGGCGTTACTTCCACCCCAGCATTTTCTGAAGACTTGGGATAGAAACCTCTAAATGAAAGACAGCGTGTGACAAGAGGAGCAATGTTCCAGCTGTTTCTGGGGATGAGAATGTGGAGGTCGCTAATCTGAAAGGAGGAATCCCCATTGGACATTTTTAATTAAACGGAAAGCAGTTTCTGTATTTGTGTTTCGAATTTGCTTCCTATTAAGTTAAGAATAGTGGGAGAAATGGTCTTCAGAAACTTTGGAAATACTGAACATAATTTTTAAATGAAGAAGAGATCTTATTTTTCTCATATCTTGTATTACATTCTCATTAAAATAAATATAAATGAATTGTAGACACTTGATTTATTAATGAATATGTTACTTAGTTGTGAACTATACTCATATGTCATGCATCATTATTTTTTTATAAATATTTATTTATTTACTTGAAAGTCAGAGTTACACGGAGAGGAGAAGGAGAGGGAGAGAGAGAGAGAGAGAGGTCTTCCATCCACTGGTTCACTCCCCAGATGACCTCAATGGCCAGAGCTGCACCAATCTGAATTCAGGAGCCAGGACTTCTTCCAGGTCTCCCACCCACTTGGACCATCTTCTACTGCTATCCCAGGCCTCAGCAGAGAGCTGGATCGGAAGAGGAGCAGCCGAGACTAGAACCGGTGCCCATACGGGGTGCCGGTGCTTCAGGCCAGGGTGTTAACCCGCTGCGCCACAGCGCCGGCCCAGTCATCATTCTTCTGTACCACCTGCCTAAATTATAAGACATTTCTTCTCTCAATCACCAAATATTAGAGTTCCCACTTACATACTGGTGGTGCTTCATGCTTTAAATTTGAAGAACAAAATTTTCAAGACAGTACTACAAGTTTCTATATACCCTTTACCCCATTTTCCTTAGTAATACCTCATATTAGGACATTGTTGCAATGAATGAACCATACCCAGTCTCTTCTTTTTCTTTAACATAAACTTTTCTCCTTCCCACATTTCCTAGCCTCCTGCAATCTTCATTCTGCATTCAGATTGAGGCTGTTTTTAAAATTTTAGCTCTGACATATAAAGGGGAACATGTGATATTTATCTTTCCATGTTTGACTTATTTCACACAACACGTGTCCTCTAATTCCAACCATTTTTTTCTGACAATAGTAGGATTTTACTATTTTTTATAACAGAACAATAATTCACTATATCTATCTCTCTCTATTTTTTCTGCAATGTTCTAAGTATATAATGGAGAATAAATAAGATATTAATGCCAGTAAAAGGGGGTATGGTGAAAATTTTAAGTTAATTTTCCAATATATGAGTCATTGCGGTGACATGAACAAAATATACAGGAAGGATTGTTTAAGGACTGAGCCTTGCAAATATTTTGTGAATAAGAACCTTCTAGAAAAACAGAAGCAGTCATTGAAAAACTATCAGGTGGATATAACATTGCCGTGTGCTAGGAGAAACAACATTTGTTTGGTTAGACCAGATGCATGGTATAATAGGAGACAGATTATGAGATATAAGACAACATTGTGTAGCCTTATGGAAGGCATATGACTTGAACTTTTCTACTGTACAAACTAGAAATCCACTAAAAGCTTTGTGCAGAGGGGTACTATGGGCTGAATAACATTTCTGATGTGTGATGTGTGCTGAAAAAGACCAAAAAAAAAAAATACTCTAAAGAGCAAGTTTAGGAGTTGGGAAGGATTCATATTATAACTATTCCAACATTTGAATTTTTTAGGAAAAATATGGTAAAGTTACTGAGAAGTGGGCAGACTCTAGCTTTTTTCTCTTAAAATATATAATCAACATATATTCTTGATAAAATAGATATGAGAATAAAAAGGAGATAGGTCAAAGAAAACACCGACCACAGGTAAGAACGGAGTGTCATAAGCACCATGCTCTAATTGGTGGAGCTAACTGGCCACAGAAACTGCTTAGAACAGGGTGTCATTAATGATGTGAAAAGGAATACAAGAAGCTCACATCAATATTGACCTGGGCACTCTAGTTCCAAATGGAAATACTGAGTCATTAGATAAAAGCCTATGTTTCAGAACCTGTAAAGGCACATGACTGGATGGAATTACTAAAATAATCTCAGGGACAAATAATTGGACAGATTCACTCCTAAATATTCCTATATAGAAATATTAAAGAGAAGAGGTAGTACTGTCATAAGTAAATGATTCATAAAGCTATAGTGGATAAAAATCAAGAAACGTTCATGTCCTAAAGATTAGGTGAACAAAGTAGGCCAAAACGGGGGTTGTAAGACATCTGCTCCAATGCTACTGATGAGTCAAATACAATGACCTAATTGAAGGATGAAGTTATTGGAGACTTTGATGAGAGCTATTCTAGTCGAAGGGCAGAGGTACAAGCTCAGGATCTCTTGTACAAAGGGCAGAATTGACCTCATACAGAATCAGAGCATCTTTTCCAATAGCAGCACAAGGGAAAGTAGAGTATTTGTGGTCAGGTGGATAGACACACAGAAAAGGTATTATGAAACCTTTCTTTGAGTTGCTCCAATTTTCTCAGTGAAAGATGATGCAAAATCATCCTCTAAGAAGAGGATGGAAAAATATCCCTTCTTAAATATATATATAATATCACTTATAATGAAATATAAAATATGTATATATATATATATATAATATATAATATATATCACTTATAATAAAAATATGTATATATCATTCCAGAGAAAAAGTTGCATTGTTTATGTCTATGAGTCAGAAAACCAGTTCTTTTTTTTTTTTTTTTTGACAGGCAGAGTGGACAGTGAGAGAGATAGACAGAGAGAAAGGTTTTCCTTTTGCCATTGGTTCACCCTCCAATGGCCGCCAGCTCACTGCGCTGATCCGAAGGCAGGAGCCAGGTGCTTCTCCTGGTCTCCCATGTGGGTGCAGGGCCCAAGCACTTGGGCCATCCTCCACTGCACTCCTGCACTCCCTGGCCACAGCAGAGAGCTGGCCTGGAAGAGGAGCAACCAGGACAGAATCCGGCACCCCGACCGGGACTAGAACCCGGTGTGCAGGCGCCGCTAGGTGGAGGATTGAGCCGCGGAGCCGGCCACCAGTTCATTTCATACGTAGTGTAACTTCCAGGTCTACTAAAGACCCATTCCTTTACGTCAAGTATGTGAGGTAATCAAAATGGGCTAAAATTACAAAAATTTTATATTTTAATCAGACCCAATAATCAGGTAAGCAGGAAGTAAAATGTAAGAAGGAAAAATGAAAAAGGAAGAATATGTGATCATCCTTCTAAAAGTTCATGTAAAATTGAATTAAAAGATAAATTTGCTTTGGTCAAAAAGAGTTTGAAATCTATGCACAGTTTTTTTTTTTTTCATTTTTTCTTCATTCACATTTTCTATGAATCTTTGCATGACACATATATGTATATATATGTGTCTATGTATGTGTAAGAGGGGGAGAAGAAGAGGGAATGATCAAGATAGAGAAATAGAGACTAAGAGAAGGCAGGGAAAGTGAGAAGCTAGTGTGGAAACTTTCATTGGGACAAGAGCAACTGTCAAATTTAGTTACAGCACTACCAACCATTACAAACAACAAAATGATCATGACAAGAATTTGCAGTACCATGTAGGACATTAATATGACTTTGATATACTAACGGTATTCTCCTAGCTTATACAGAACATGTCTTTCAGAACAGAGAAGCTTATTTGGTTCTCACAAGTGTTTTGTGACTATGTTCTGTTTATATTCCTATTTTGCTGAAAAAAAATCTAAAACTTTGGGTGGTTGTTTACTTGCCCAAGTTAATCAGAGGAACCAGAATCAAAAGTCAGGCAGTGTTTGCTCATTTAAACAATATTATACTGAATATTTAGCTTTCATAGGATAGCAACATGATTTATTGAAACACAATGACTTAATTGATTTCCAATGAAATGCCCTTTTAATACAATAGTTTTAGAAGTTTCATTTTAATGGAATGACTTTCATTCTCAAAATCAGAGATGAAAGGATAGTTACGGTAAGTTCTAGCCACTTGTGTGGAGGATTGATGGTGATGTCAGTCTATAAAGAACAGTTCTACCAGCGAAACATTTAATAAAGTGTTTCTCCTTGAATGTTATGATGGTATCATGCCTTTGAAAAAAGAAGATTGATGTGAAAACGATGTCATTCTTTTAACTTCCTTAGCAGGTGTTTTCTATGAACACATCTCTGCTATACAAAGAAAAAGCTTCTTACCTAAGTGTGGAAAGATTTTTGGAGAATGTACATTACAATTGCAATACTAATAGTTAACATTTAAAAATTTACCTTTTTGGTTAACAATTTTCTAAACCAATTTACACTGATAACTTAAATTCTTGTAATAGTCTAATACATGTTATAGTTTAATTGTTCAAGTTTATAGACGAGGAAACCAAGGACTATAAAGGTCAAGTAATTAGCCTAAAATAACAGAGGTAAAATGGAGGATACAAGGTATAAAAGAGCTGTTTATCTGAGATCTCATCTGGAATGGAGTCCAAAATCATACCCGTGCCATTCCATAGTGTTGCAAAGAGTTTTGGTAACTCCTGGCACCTATGTATTATAGAAGTTAGAGTCAGAAAATGTTCTAGAATGTCCATTCAACTATTAGAATTCACTATCCATCCTAATAATCTGGTTGTCTGTTCTTTCACCCTGCTGTGGTCTAAGTGGTTGCTTAAAAAAAAAAAAAAAAAAAAAAAAAAGTTCCTTCACTTCCAAAAGAATAATGAGGCCTTTACAATAATTCCAGTTTGTCCATTAGTTTTACACTCTTGCATTAAATTTCCCTCGTTCCATTATTTAAAAACATTACTGACGCTTATATGCTGTTCAAGTAGTATCAATTCTACAATCAATTAAATGGCAGAGATTGTGGGGGAGAAAGAGTTCTTGTAAAATCGTCAAAATCCTTTATAATTGTAGGTTAATGATAGAATAACATACTGTACTTCATAAGTTTCCCTTGAATTTTTTCCCATTCTGCTACTCCTGTGTTTAGGCTGTATTCTATAAATGTGCTCAACCCATTCAGCCATGGAACCAAATTACATTTCCAGCCTTGAATCATTGTGTTCTCAGAGGAGCTGGGACACTTTTGCTTTGCAAGGTAATCATTTTTAGAGAAACTATGTTTTTAAACTATCATGTTCTACAATAATGAATCATTTTATATTGAAGAATTGATGGGCTATTTTTTAGTGATTCATTTGGGACTGCCTGGAAATGACAAATAAAACCAATCAAACATAATTGCAGATGGGATACTTACATCTAAATTTTAGAGATGTGCATGACTTTGGCATGAACACTTGAAATAGTCTGGGTTCTTTATGTTCAGGTAGCTATAACTGCCTCAATAATGATCTGCTTTTATTACAAACAAAGACGTGAGATGAGAAGCTTCATAATTAAAATGCCTACCTATCCCAACGCTTTCACCATTTTACTCGGTGCAATGCATTCATGTTCTGCAAATTTGCAGCAAGAAGAGAAGGAATAATAGAATTAAATGTACAACGGAAATAAAGTTTATGCTTAAAAATCTATGAAATCACATAACAATAAATAGTAATTTGTCAAAGATTTTTTTCCTTATTAATGATTTGAAAGGCCTCCTAAGCACATACAACTCTTGAAAATAATGCAATAATTGAACAAAATATCCTCAGAAACAAATAAAAACTCACAGAAAAATTACCCTTCTGAACCATTTCTGTGATATTTCAGGATAAGCTTTCCTTTAGATAACACATAGATATCCTACTGCATTTTTCAAAAATCCTGACTTCAAGAGATGTTTATGATCAGACTAGAAACCGTGAAAAACAGCACTAACAGCTTACAGAGACACAAGCGTTGTCTTTAGAGGATCAGAAGGTAGTAGGAAAAGCTGTTTGTGTGTAGGAGATATTTACAATTATCATCAAATATGATTTTAATGTATCTTAAATTATAAAAAATTATCAAAATTGCACAAATACATGAAATCAATCAAGAGAATGTCAATTACTTAAAAACTACTGGAAAAAATATTTATGAAAAGGAGGATGATCCATAGTAAAGAAAAAATCAATGTGAGAAAGATGAATAGGGAAAATTTTCTTAGAAAACATGGAGTACTCTGGAAAACACAGAAGGTGCAGAAAATGGGAAGGACTTTAGCACATATCTTTTTTCTTTTCTTTCTTTCTTTTTTTTTTTTTTTGACAGGCAGAGTTAGTGAGAAAAAGAGACAGAGAAAGGTCTTCCTTCCGTTGGTTCACCCCCCAAATGGCCACTACAGCTGGCACGCTGCACGTATCCAAAGCCAGGAGCCAGGTGCTTCTTCCTGGTCTCCCATGCAGGTGCAGGGGCCCAAGCACCTGGGCCATCCTCCACTGCCTTTCTAGGCCACCGCAGAGAGCTGGACTGAAAGAGGAGCAACCGGGACTACAACCCGGCGCCCATATGGGATGCCGACAGCGCAGGTGGAGGATTAACCAAGTGAGCCACGGCGCCAGACCCAAGCACATATCTTTTACTGAAACACTACAATTACTAGGTAAAATGAAAAACTGTGTGACATCATTTAACAGTATGATCTCAGCAGTGGTCATTTATCACTTGTAAATCAAATTGGATGTATGAATAACTACCTTGATCAAATTTTTCACTCGCTTTTTGTGGTTGCATTTTTCATCTTCCTTCTACTTAAAATATGTGTTATGAAAAGTAATTTTGAAATGACTCATTTTTTTTTCTGAAACAGTGCTTAAATGACTGTTTGTCCATTTGTGTTTGCTCCCTTATCTTACCATGCTTATAATTTATTCACTCCCATAACTTCCTTTTGTAATGATGGAAAGCATTATATTTTGCTAGCAGATAAGCATCCAGTCCCAAGTTATGGACTGACACTGAGAGTGGATGTCAAAGACTCCTTCAGTGTTTACATTCTTCACTAGTGAGTAAAAGATGCTTTATCTATAAATTAACTGGCATCTACAGCTTGCTGTGTGGTGAGATAAGATCATATGAACAAACTTGGACAAACACAGTAAAAATTTTCAGAAAAAGTACCACTATGTATTTTTATGTATTTTTAAATCTGTAAATTACTCAAAGCAATGCCTGCATTCCACATAGAGGACCTGAGTTTGATCCCTGGCTGCAGACTCTAGCTTTTTGCCAATGTAGAACCTGGGAGAGAATGGTGATGGCTCAAGTAGATGAGTCTGTTAGCTTAGGGAAGACCTGGATTGAATTCCTGGCTCTTAGCCTCAGTCAGTCCAGTGCTTGTGGATGAGAACTCTCTCTCTGATGTGAGTGCATTTCTCTCTCTCTCTCTTTCTCTCTCAGTGTATGTGGTGTGTATACATCTCTTTCTCTCTACCTCTTAAATAAATAATAGAAAAATTTTAAAAAAATGAATTAGTAAAAAACTCCAAAGGTATAAGTTTCATGGAGAAATCCTCAGTACCAACAGCTACCAGTTCTATTGAGCACAATTTATGTCATCTTATTTGATTCTTCCAAAACACTTTAAAGTGAATTAAGGCTCAGAAGATTAAATGACTTATTTGAGGGTGCTAATTTAGAAAACAATTAAGCCTGAAGAGGAACCTGGGTCCCTTAATTTTAAATCCAATTATTTCATCCAACTACAGAGTGAATGATGAGAAGAATTAAATGCCTATTCCTTTCAACCTCAATTATTTTTATTTGCACAATAAAATATTATTTAATCTATTATTTGAGACTATAATTTGTGTTCTGGGAGTTGCTAAAGACATTTTGAGCAGGACCCTGCACACAGCATACATTTGATTTTTATTTGTTTTTGTTTTGTCATGTTTACTGAAAGAATAGGAAGATGATAAGTGTATTTGGTAATAAAAACTTCTTTTACTGACGAGCATCAATCTAATGATGGTTTACATGTGATCTGCAGATTCGTAAAGAACCAAGTTCCCCTAGAAGTGCAGCGCAATTGTGATAGTTTGCACTTTTGTGCAACATTTGTGCGTATATCTTCTGAAAGGTACAGTGGTGAAGCATAAAATGTGTTAAAGTTGTGTAGAGAGTTGGAATGCATTAACACACATCTCTAGATGCTTACACATTAATTATTACATATATGCAAGGACATAATATGTCAATGCTTCTTGGAGACTGTGATCCATAAATGACAAGCAAACCTTTAGTAATGATGGTGGAAAATCTTCAGTAATTTCTTAGTGTGACCTACATGTGAAAACTATAGTATTTAAGTGTCATTTGCATGTAATATGAGATCACTTTTCTCCAAGAAGAAAATTGGCCAGCATCCAAACACCTAACTTGTTAGGAACTTCCTGTTTGCAGCATTGCGCCCTTCTACTCACACACCTATTTAGTATGGGCGAATCAGTCTAACTAAGTAATTGTATTATTAGGAAGACATCTGTCTGATGTAACAATCCAAAGAAGACTTTCCAGGACAAAATGCACATGTCTGTGGGACTTGGCATTGGAGTGGCAACAGAAGAGAAAGAAAATGAATGTCAACAGCCTCGGAAATCCTCTGAAGCTCTAGTCATTCAGGCCCCGTGGTCCTCTGAGCACATCTTCAAACTTCTCTACAGTGGTTTTGGGAGGTAGGGTGAATGGGGTACCTCCATTAACTTTAGATAATTCTACAGATTGCATCAAAAATTATGACTTTAACTCCTCTTCTGTCGCTTCTTCCATCTGTAGATGCACATAATAACAATTTTTAAAACCAGAAACTGTTTTTGCTAAAGGCTGTGTGAGCTGCCATTTTTCCTGGAGTCTATTCTGCGTGGTCTATATCTCATACGATTGACCGCAAGTACCATAGAGTCTGCAGCACCAAACACCTCTTATTGCTGCACACCTCTGATGACAGTGCTCAGGCATCCAGAACTGTGATCTCCAAACCTGATTGTAAACTAGGAAAGTAAATATGCATGATTATATAAGGAGGATTCTTCAAAAATTGGGTAAAAATTCTATTTTTAAAATGGCATTTCTAAAGTACCAAAACAAGAATATTTTTATTCTAATTTTCATGTACTTGAAGTCCCCCCATATATATGTGTAAACACACACATACACACACATGTGCGCATATATATAAATGTATGTGGAAAATAGCCCATATTGTAAGAGGGGTTGAATAAATAGAGAATTATTTTAAAATATTTAATCTTCAAGTAAAGCATCCAGTGTTATTCTTGAAATACTTATAGTTGGGTATGGTTGATTTAACTATAGAAAAGAACATGAAGAACAAATGAAGAGGAGTTTCCTCACACTGGTTTACAAAATCTACTTAATACAAAACAGATGAAAGATTACATTTTTCCTCTGAAACCAATCAATTATAAACAGAGTTATGATTTTAATGAAAAAAACAGTAAATATAAATTAAAATAGTGATTGTCCTTTGCTTACAGTTATTGAATAAAAAAAGGCTATTTCATTAGCAAGAAATGAGAAAGTAAGGATAAACTATCTTATAGATTTTGTGTGGGGAGCAACTGGGAGCAACTCAGACTAGACTAAGTTACTGGAATTAAGACTTATTCTATGCATCTGCTCTCCCACAATATGGCGCTGGGAGAGGAGGAAACAGCTTCTACACAGCTTCTACACAGTTGCCTCATTTGCATCAACAAATGATGGTGGCAAAATTGGATGAATGTATGTAGAAGAATGGTTAGATCCACACCTCTTACCATATACAAAAATTAGTTCAGAAGAGGTCAAAGATATGAGACTACGTAGTTGGAAGAAAATATAGGGGAAACACCGCATGACATTGATGTAGGGAATGACTTCTTGGATAAGACCCCCAAAGAACAAGTATCAAAAGCAAAACTATACAAATGGAACTATATCAAACTCAGAAGCTTTTTTACAGCTAAGGGAATGATCAATATAGCGAAGAGACATCCTACAGAATGGGAAAAATATTTGCAAATCACCTATCTGACAAATAATTAATATCTAGAATGCATCAGCAAATTAAAAAATTCAACAACAGCAGCAAAAAAACCAACCCATCCAATTAACAAATGGGCTCCCAAAAGAAGAAACACAAATACCTGAAAATATATGAAAAAATGCTCAATATCACTAGCCACCAGGGAAATGCAAACCAAAACCACAATGAGATATCGATTTTCCACTGTCAGAATGGCTAAAATCAAAGAAACGGAAATTCAATGGCAATGATGTGGACAACGGAAGAACACTTACACACTGTTGGTGGGAATGTAAATTAATGTAGCCATTATAGAAAACAGTGTAGAGATTTTAAAAATTGGAAATAGACTTGCCATATGATACAGCATTTTCATGACTAGTATATACTCAAAACAGTTACATCGAAGGTGTATCAAGAGATACTTGCGCCACCATGTTTATAGCAGTACTACTATTCACAATAGACGAAACTGTAATCAATCAATATGCCCATAATCAGATGAATGGATAAAGAAAATGTGGCGCATATATATATATATATATATATTTATATTTATATACAAGGTAATATTATTCAATTATAAAAAATAATGAAATTCTACCATTTACAGCAAAATGGACAAAACTGGATGACTTCATGCTGAATGAAATAAGCCAGACCAGAAAGACAAATACTGAATATTTTTCCTTTTCTGTGAGAGCTAAAAAAGAAAGAAATGTCTGTGTTTATCAGTGTTCCTGCAAATAGGGTTTTAAAACTTTGTTTTATACCGTTGTCAAACCAGTGGTTGAGAATGTTATACTGCTATAGTTTTAATAATCTGTGATTACTGTAAAAATCACTGTATATGGGTGAAATGGCCATTTTTTCATTCAGTTATTGTTTATAGCCATTGTCTATATTCCCACTAAACGAGGGTGTTTTAGCTTTTTTACTTGTTAAACTTCTTATTCAGTGAAGTATTAAGCCTTTCTACTGTACTGTAAATTTAAAATATGTTATCTGAAACAATAAAATAAATGAAAGAGAAAAGAAAGGTGGGTAGCAGGTGGGGTGAAAGAGAGAGAGGGAGAGAGGGAAGAGGGAAGGGATATCATTATGTTCTTAAAATTGTATCTACACAATATTAAAAAGTAATTAAAATTAAATATTAAAAAATGAAAAATGTTTCAGTGACCACTTTAACTCCGAATAGATCTGGTCCACAGCTTTGTTTTAAACATTCAGATGGAATGAATTATTACTTTTATTTTGACCAGATAGTTTGAACATCTGACAATTCTTTAGATTTAGAGTTCTAAGCTGAGTATTTTGACTTTGAGATTTCCAGTTGGCTTCCTGGAAACCTCTAAGGGTGGTACTCAAACCCTGAAGAAACAGTAGTTATTTGAGTTAGACTGTCTAAAATTCACTATTCTCTTATCAAATGGCATCAGACTTACATTTTGCATATATACACATTTGATGCTTACCCTCCGGGGTCCAGAGTGAACCCATCCCCTACAGCTTTATATCAGACATGGCTTTGTCCTGCATGTTTTTTAGGTTGGATAGTGGTGATAGGGAGTGGGATCTGGCCAGGTTTTGGGTCAGTGCTGAGAACCGTCTCTCCTCCTCTGCTACACTCCCATCCTCTCTTACAGCTCTTGCCTAACCCTCTCCAGGAAGGTCTTTGCAGGAGGGTTAAAATATACCAGGTGGGGGCAGATTTTGCTGCCCAAATGGAGTTGGGGCAATGCACCTGTGAGGAATCTCTAACCCTGGGCTGGACACCGACATCAGGTACAGGGAGTTATTGGCAAGCATGTGAGACACACACACGCACATCTTTCTGGCCATGTAGCCATGGCTGGATGAAAAGAAAAGAAAACATAAAGGGTAAACAAGTGCTTTTTTCCCCTGCCCAAGCCAGCAGGCTTGACAAATAGGCCAGATTCTTTAAAGGGAGACTGACAAAGATCAGTCAAACTTAACATGAATTAGACATTGCCAAACTTAACATGAAATTGACATTGCCAGCTCAAATATGGATCAAAAAGGGAGTTCCAGCCAAAGAGATGAAAGCATTCAAAAGAGGCTTAGTGATGATTGGAGATGGCTTACGTAGAACAATAGGAATACTAGACATATAGTAAGCTCTAATGCCTTAACCTTAAAGATACAATGGTTAAATTCCTTTTGTATCACCACCTGGTGACAATATAAATTAGGTGACCAGGAAGTCTGGCCAGAAACAGGACTTTAATTAGGATTCCCTCTTACAGCTGGATCTATTCTGCCATGGACACAGTAAATGTACAGAAGTCCCTTATGTGCAGGCCTTTATGGCACTAAGAGAAAATCATAAACTATCCAAAGTCCAAGCTGGGCTCATCTACGCTAGCCTTACTGAATCTACCGCCAAGAGCTCATTGTGAGGCAAAACCCAAAGAACTTCTACCACAGAACAGCAAAGACCCCAAATCCCTTTACCCTCCATTCTGACATGAGAGCTGCTTGTGCTTAGAGAAACATCCCTTAGCCCTGAGGATAGAAACCATTGAAATATGCCCCCTAAATGAAACCATGGGACCAAATGTCTCTATCAGGATATGAGTTCCCTTTATAATATAAGGCTTAAGTCAGGTCTCAATGGAGATGAAACCTTTACTGAGACCCTAACAAATAAATAGGTAGATGCTGTCAGATGACTGGCATGTCTGATCTTACCTGAAGGACATAGTTATCCTCATGGGTGCTGTCTTAACTCACAAAGACAAGCAATGTCAAAACATGCCCCATGGGCTTCTAGCTCAGGCCACCGCTGATATAGAAAAATTCTCCAAAAATTAGGAATGAGGCCAAGCGCCCCCTTGGATGACATCCTAAAGACTGCCTCTATGCTCTACTTTTATTTAAAGATCTATTTATTTATTTGAAAATCAGAATTACACACAGAGAGGAGAGGCAGAGAGAGAGAGAGGTCTTCCATCTGCTGGTTCACTCACAGCCGGAGCTGCGCTGATCCAAACCCAGGATCCAGGAGCCAGAGCTTCTTTCAGGTCTCCCAAGTGGATGCAGGGGCCCAAGGACTTGGGCCATCCTCCACTGCCCCCCCCCCCCCAGGCCATAGCAGAGAGCAGGATCTGAAATCTGAAGTGGAGCAGCCTGGACTCAAACCGATGCCCACATGGGATGCTGGCACGGCAAGTGGAGGCCCAACCTGCTACGCCACAGTGCTGGCCCCCTCTATTGTCTACTTTAACAGAAACCAGGGGAGGAAGAGTAGTGAGACAAGCAGAAGATGCAACATCAGGATAGGCAGCAGGCCTGACTCATAGCTGATTTACATTGTGATCTGCTGTCAAAGGGGCCAACAAGGCCTTTTCACACCCAAATAGCATTCATTATCAATGTGAAAGCTAGGAAATTGGACAAGCAGATGTAGGCCTCTACAGAGCCATATCTGTTCTGCCAAAAGCTAGGCCACTTGAAATGGACCTGCCTAAAGGGTTGAAGGACTCCTGGGTCAGAAATGCAGACCCAGTTGGCCCTAATCTGAAAAAGCAATCATTCAGCATAACCCCCAAACTGATCCTCACTTTTGAGAGGACAGAGCCCAGGGTCATATTGGCTTAGAAAGTTGGATCATGAGTATTCGGTTTGTAACTTAAGCCTCCTGCTCTGTCAGCCTCCTAGTCAGAGCAGTTAGGTAATGGAAATCAATGAGGTGCTCACTAAGGGATTTCACACTTCCCTTGTAAGGTCTCCCCCAGTACTCCATGTAAGAGATCTACAGATTAACATGCAGGTCTGGGCCCTGTGCATACCTGGCCATGCCTTGAAAGCCTGCCTGATTATTATTAAGCATAAAATCCCCTCTTGACTTCCTATTTGCCTTTAACTGGGTTGCAAACAGAGTATAAAGTTAACAGGTAACCTGGATAGTGCAGCCACGAAAGATTTAGAAACAGATCCCACCAATTTGGACAGGCCCCCATAGAGAACCTAAAGGGCCAATCTCTTGAAAGGGGCAAAGAAATAATATAAAATGTAGACGATTTGCTAGACTATCCCATCACCTGAGACTCTAGTTTTAGACATTTAACTAACACCCTTAACATCCTAACAGAAGAATGTGACTATCAGGTGTCTAACAAAAAAGCACCACTGGTCTTTATAGGAAGCAAGCTTTTATGGTTCATAATCACCTCTTGGAAACAGGGACTTGCTCCAGAGAGGATACCTCTACAGTCTTAACACAGCTCTGGAAATTTCTTGGATAAAAGGTTATCTGTCTCCCAAAAGCTAGAACAAGGACCTCACCTTTGGGAAAGAGAACAAAATAAGTGAAAGACTGTCATGACTGAGGCCTCATTTGAAGGTTGGCAAACCCAGGTCTGCAAAAGTCTAAGGTGGGCCTCAGACATACTAACTGTTGTCTAAGAATGCAGCTGCTCCATCCTCCACGGAAAATATTGTTTTGGGTCAAGCAAACTGAACCAATTCAAAACCATATTCACCAATTATTGGATGAGGCCACACAACTATAGGACCAGGTCAAACACTGGGGAAATGAATGAAAATGACAATACAACATATCAAAACTTATAGGACACAGCAAAAGCAGTGCTAAGAGGGAAACTCCAGAAATCAATTCACACAACAACAACAAACAACTTATCCTTGAAAAAGCAGTTAAAATAAATCCCTGGAGCAGGGATAGTCTCTTCAATAAATGGTACTGGGAAAATTGGATCTCTGCATGCAGAAGTATGAAACAAGACCCCTATCTCACACCTTACACAAAAATCCACTCAAAATGGACCAAGGACCTAAACCTATGACTTGATATAATCAAATTAATAGAGAACACTGGGAAAACTCTCCATGATTCTGGCATAGACAAAGACTTGGAAAAGACCCCAGAAGTAGAGGTAATCAAAGCCAAAATTGACAAATGTGATTATATCAAGTTGAGAAGCTTCTGTACTGAAAAAGAAACACTCAACAAAGTGTAGAGGCAACTGACAGAATGGGAGAAAATATTTGAAAACTATGTGACTGATAAAGGATTTATGTCTAGAATCTACAAAGACCTCAGTAAACTCAACAACAACAAAATAAATATTCCAGTTAAGAAATGGGCAAAGGTTTTGATTAGGCATTTTTCCAAAGCAAAAATTCAAGTGACCAGGAGACACATAAAAAATGCTTAGAATCAGTAGTCATTAGGAAAGTACAAATTGAAACCAATATGAAGTTTCTCTTCACCTACGTTAGAATGGCTCTCATACAGAAATCAACAAACAATACATGTTGGCAAGGATGTGGGGGGAAAGGTAATGTAAACTGGCACAGCCATTGTGCAAGACATAATGGCCATATCTCAGAAATCTGAAAAGAGATATACCATATCACCTAGCCATCCCACTCCCGGGAATTTGCCCAAACCAATGAAATCCACAGATGGGAGAGTTATCTGTACCCCCATGTTCATTGCAGCTCAATTCACAAAAGCTAAGATATGGAATCATATCCAGATAGCCATCAACTGATGACTAGATAGAAAATTATGGAATACTACTCAGTGGTAAAAAATAATGAAATCCTTCTTTTGCAACAAAATGGATGAAACTGGAAACCATTATACTTAGTGCAATAAGCCATTCCCGAAAAACAGGTACCATATGTTTACCTGATCTGGGGTAACTAATATAGTATCTAAAATGTAATGTATTGTGGGTGAAATGGACATTTAGAGATTTGATGGTTGTTTATAGCCTTTGTCTCTACTCTTGAGGATCAGTCTTTTTTTTTCCTTCAAACTATTTTTTGAACTCTTCTTAGTATTGAGTCAATATTGTGAGTATAAAGTAAGCTGAAAGAGATCTTTGAAAAGATTAGTGGGAATAGGAGAGGTAGGAGGAAGAAGGGCGGGACCATGGGCAGGAGGGAGGATAGGGTGGAAAATATCACTATGTTCCTAAATCTGTGTATATGAAATACATAAATCTTATATACCTTAAATAAAATTTTTTAAAAAGTATGCATGGATTTCAAATTTTTTTGCCCAAAAGAAATTTATCTTTAATTGCATTTTCAAAAAAAAGCTAAAGGGATAAGAATTCTCTCTCTCTGTCTCCCCCCTCCCTGTGTGTGTGTGTGTGTGTGTGTGTGTGTGTGTTTCTCCTCCACACCTATGCCTGTGAGGATACAATGAGAAGTCAACTGTCTTTGTACACCAGTGCCTTGGTCTTGGAATACACGGCCTCTAAAATTGTGAGAAATAAATGTTTGTCCTTAAGTCTCCTCATCAATAGTGTTATTAAAGCATCCCAAACTAGCTAAGACACATAGTATAAAGATATCAAAATTTACTGGTTGACTTTGCATCAGAAGACGTTGAGTTTATTTCCTGGATTTGTACTGAAATCAGTGTCACTGTGAGCGTGCTCATTGGCGCACTGCAGCACATTTGGTCAGTCTAGAGGAGAACTGCTGTGTCACACGGTGTGAGTGAGCCATCACAATCTTAGGACATGATGCTGTGTTCTCTACTAGAAAGCTGTTTCCTCGAGCAATCTGCTTACCAGAGCATAGGACATCTCAGCGATGCAGAACCTCCCTAATTTTCACCTGTGAATGGGTGTAAAACAGAATCTCCTTCAGTCTCCCTCTTCTCTGATTAACCATGAGGCTATGACATGATTAAACATGAGGCTGTGTTTGTTTGTTTGTGCTTACTCCCTTTTATTTATTTTTTCTACTGAGGAATGCCTGCTCATTCTTCTACAGGTTTACATGGTGGATTGTTTAAAAATGAGTCTGTCAGCTTTCTGAATCCAAAAGGACCTTTGTCACCCATTCCATCAAGAGTTATCAGTCTCTGTGTTTCCTGGCCTTGCTCTGAGCTGGCCCTGTGACTTGCATTGTTGGATAGAATGAGACAGTAGCTATGCTATTTGACTTCTGGGCCTGGGTTTAGAAAGGACTGCAAGCTTCTATTTTCACTCTCTTGAGTCCTGAGTCACCATAGAAAAGAGCCTGACCAGACAGCTTGGCAGTGAGGTGACCTGGAAAGAGAACCTAAGGTATGAGTTTGAAATGAAAACTAGCCAATCCTCAACCATTCAGACACTTGAGTACAGGTGCCAGAGATGTGTTATGTCACCTTGTATTTTTCTGCCCTTGTCTGTCTTTCAAAGTCAATAAACGTAGCCCAGAATATAAGTCACGTCTATGGAGTACTGATTAACTTGCAGGATCATAAAATGTTATTCTTGTATTAATCCAATAACATGGGGTTAGTTGGTTATACAGTGAAAGATTACAAAAATACGATCTTTTATTTATTTTTTTTATATTTTCTTGTTCTTGTTTATGAATCACGCACTGGAACTATTTTCCCGATTCATAACTTGATTTTCAACATTTTAAGTTATTTTTAGACAAACAGAAATGTTTTAAATTAGTATAGCTGCATTTATAATGCTCCTCATTAAATAGTGAACACTTTTTTCACACTCTTCAAAAAATATCTACCACATCCCAATATCAAAAATATATTCATCTGTATTTTCTTGCAAACAGTTTTAAAGCTTTGTCTTCAGTATTTCAAGTTTTAGGCCATCTGTGTTTGAATTATGGATATGTTGTAGAGGATTTCAGTTTCATTTTTCTTTCCATATGGATAACAAATTTTTGTTGCTCATTTTGCCTCCTCAGCCCTAAATCAAAGTGACATATTTGTGTGGATCTCTTTCCGGGTTCACTATCCAGCTCTATCTGTCAATTTGCCTGCCCATTGTACACTTGTTACACTGTCTGAGTTACTGTAACTTAAAATAAGTCTCAAGATTTAGTGAAGGCATTTCTCCTACTGCATTTTTCTTCTTCAAAGGCTTAAACTATTTATAGATCTTTGCAATTCTACATAAATTTTAGAATCACTGAATCTTTAGAGAAAGAATAACATCTTTATGTTATTCATTCATTCTATTAATATGGGAAATAGCTCATTGTTTCAGAGTCTTAAATTTTCAGTAATGTTTTGTTATTTTCCCACACAGGTCTTGCACATATTTCATAATAAAAACTGCTAGATCCTTTTGATTTTCCGTGCTATTTAAATGTCTAAATATGCTAGTAATCATTGAAATTTTTATTATTATTGGTTTTCATTCACTCCACCTAATGATTTACTTTATTGCTTTTAAATCTTTGTTTATTTATTTAAAGATGGAGTAGTAGAGGGACACACACACAGACACACACACATACACACACACACACAGAATCTTACATCTTCCGGTTCACTCCTCATATACCCAAACAGTCAGGCTGGGGCCTGGTTGAAGTCAGGAGCCACAAACTGCCTCTTGATCTCCCACATGAGTGGCAGGGGCCCAAGTACTTGTGCCACCATTTTCTGCCTTTCCAAGGACGTTAGCAGAGAGCTGGATTGGAAGCAAACAGCCAGTACTCAAATCTATACACTGATATGGGAAGAAGGCACCACAAACTATGCTGTAATCCACTACATTGCGATGCTTCTCCCCACACCCATTGTCTTTGCAGTTTCTAATACATCTCAAGGTTCTTTTCCCCTTTTCCCATGGAATCAGTTACCTCAGCTGCAAACAATGATTACCTGCCCTGTTTCTATGTGTCATGCTCACGTTTTCTTCTGTGTTAGCTCTTGCATCCTTCAACATTGAACATAAAGGGTGATAATGCGTCTGCCCATAGCTATAAATGAAATACTTCTCATAGTACTCATTTCCTGAAACATTTTTTACCTAATGATTATCAGATTAAATAACTTTCTGTGTATTCCAAATACTTGCAGGATTTTGGTATAGGTGTTTTTTTTTTTTTTTTTAATTAGGTGTCAAACCTATCAGGCTTAACACAATGAGGTGATCATTTTTCCTATAATTTAGCAATTGACTTAACCATCTACTGTTACTTTCTATTGCTAGAATCTGTTTCCTACACTTTCTTTGTTGCAAGTATTTGGAAGGTGGTTCATTGGATCGAAGATACCTCTCTCTGTCTTTCCAATTCCTTCTCTCTTTCTGTTGCTCTATTTAAAATAAATGAAGAAATATTTGAAATAATTTCTGCTCTACAAAAGACAATGCAAAGAGAACTAGCAAACGAGCAATCGATGAGGAAAATATTTACAAAAGAACTATATAACAAAGGACTTTTTTTCATAATATACAAAGCAGTCTTATAATATGAAAACAGACAACCTCATTGCGAAATAGATGAATATTTTAACAAATACATCATTAATGAAGATATATACCAGATAAATAAGTATATGAAAATATTTTCAACATCCTATGTAATTTGAAAATTTCAAAGTTAAACAAAATATAGAACTATATAATGATCAAAGTGGAAATTATCCAAAACTTTACCAACACCCAATGCTAGCTAGGATGTGGAACAACAGGTATTTTCATTCAATGTCAGTGAGAATTTAAAATAGAGGCATTGAAAATGTTTTGTAATTAATTATGAATTCCAAAATATTCTTGCCATGACTTTCCTACTTCATGTATTGGCGTTTACAAAAGGAGATGATAACTCACACCAACACAAAAGCTTGCTATTGTGTGTTCATAGCATCTGTATTCATAATTGCCAAAACTTGAAAACAAGCAAGATTTCTTATGGTAGGAGAATGGATAAACCAAGTGAGGGTCATGCATGCACTGAAATGTTTTGAGGCGCTTTAAAAATGTGTTATCGAGCCTTGAAAATCTGTAGTGTAACCTTTAACACATTCCCCTGTGATGGAAATGAATCTGAAGAGGCCACCTGCTGTACGGTTCCAACTGACTGGAAAAAGCAAAACTATGGAGGCAGTTAAAAGATTGGTGGTAGCCAGGATTAGGTGAGAATCAGGGACAAATAAGCAACATACATTTTGGGCGGTGAAAATAATTGGTTTGATATTAAAATGCATAATAGATACTGACACGCACCTGTCCAAACCTACATAATGCATATCACCAAGAGAGAGCCCGAAGGTAAACTCTGGGCCCTGGGTGATAATAATCCATGGGTGCAGTATCAGTATCACCAGGCTTAAAAATACAGTTCCTTGAAGCTGGATTCTGACAGTGGGAGAAGGGTGCACATGCCGAGATAGGGCTTGTATGACAACTTTACACTTTCCACTCATTTTATTGTGAACTTAAAACTACTTCAAAGAGTATTATAGGGGCCGGCACTGTGGTGCAGTAGGTTAATTCTTTGCCTGTGGTGCTGGCATCCCATATGGATGATGGTTCGAGTCCTGGCTGCTCCTCTTCTGATCCAGCTTTCTGCTTATGGCCCGGGAAAGCAGTGGACAATGGCCCAAGTGCTTGGGCCCCTGCACCTATGTGGGAGACCTGGAAGAAGCTCCTGGCTCCTGGCTTTGATCGGCTCAGCTCCGGCCTTTGCGTCCATTTGGGGAGTGAACTAGTGGATGGAAGACCTCTCTCTCTGCTTCTCCATCTCACCGTCTGTAACTACCTCTCAAATAAATAAATAAAATCATAAAAGGTAACTTCTTAAAACAAATAGAGTAGTATACTGATTAAAATAAATTTAAAGACAGCCACACACAGAGAAGATAAATGTAATGACCACTAGCTGTTAAATCTCAAAGTTCTATTATATGCTGTTTTTGAGTAGTTGCTGTCATTTATGAGAAAGGAGAGATGGGAAGACCCTCACTGAAGTAGAATTAAATTGTCAATAAAATGTGCTCATATAACAACTTTAGAGTTGCTCCTGAATCAGGGCTGGGTTAGACGAACACCAGGAGCCAGGAGCTCCATCAAGGTTTCCCACAGGGGCCCAAGTATGGGCCATCATCTGCAGCCTTCCCAGGAACATTCGCCAGAAGCTTAACTGGAAGCAGAGTAGCCAAGTCTCCAGCTGAGCTCTGATATAGGATGTTAACACACAGCTCCACATGCCAGCCCTTTTCTATTTACTTTAAAAAAGGTCTCGTGTATTTTCACATCTTTGGAGCCAGTTCTGAATGGCTGAGAAATATTCATCATTTGCAACTTTAGGCTGGTAGATTTTTGAAACCACTGAACATGGAACTGTAGTTTCTCAGAAAATGCATTGCTTTTATCAATATTTGGAAGAGTCAAACCTGTATATTGATATGTTCCATTTGCAAATCCTGTCCTGAAGTTTTGATATGTAATCAAAACTACATTATATACTGTAGGCTTCAAACACAGTTGGAGCACCAGTTACAACAGATATGGCTTTAAGATAAACAAGAACCAGTTCTTAGAAGGATTATCTGATGTATCTCACACATGAAGCAGTAGATTTCAGGGGCACAAAATGAACTGTTTTATATGTACAGACGTTCAATTGTCTGAGATGCTGTGGAAAAATACCCAGTTATTCCGTCATGTATCCTTATTCATGTGCCAAGTAGAGTTCTAAGTTTCTTGGATTACATTAGTAAAAATTGCAAGGTATCATATGTTACAGTTAGAGGAGACGTATCATAAGTAACTAAAATAACAAATTATAAAACTGTTTAAACAGGACATGTGTTCTGGCCAGTAATATGTAATCAAGTTATGGTAATTGGCAGTGCTGGGAGAGATGGATACAACCATACTAATAATGGGTGAGTCCATGACACCAAGGATTCTAAGAGGGAGGGGATTTTCTTAGCTTGCATAGCTGTCAGAAAATACTGGAGACTGTGTGACTTGACACACACTTATTTCTCCTAGTCAGGGGCTGGGAATTCAAGGCCAGCGTGCCTGCAGACCAGCTTCCGTGAGAGGCCTGCTCCCAGCTTTCAGACAGGTGCTTTCTTGCCACGACTTCACGTGGTGGAGATACATTGCAGGGTTTTCTTTTCTCCACAAGACTCACAACCTGGTGACCCATTCTTTTAAAAAATATTTTATTTGAAAGGCAGAGCTACAGAAAGGCAGAGGCAGTGAAAGAGAAAAAGAGATCTTCAGTCTGCTGGTTCACTCCCCAGATGGCTGCAAAGGCTGGAGCTGAGCCGATTGAAGCCAGGAGCCAGGAGCTTCTTCCAGTTCTCCCATGTAGGTGCAGGGGCCCAAGGACTTGGGTCATCCTCTACTGCTTTCCCAGGCCATAGCAGAGAGCTGGATTGTAAATGGAGCAGCCATATGGGATACTGGTAGTGCAGGCAGTGGGTTCACTCATTACATCACAGCGCTGGTTCCAAGGGGCCCCACTCTTAGAATCTGTTCTAATCCTCACCACTTCCCAAAGTTCTCATTTCCAAATTCTGTCACTGTAGAGACCAGGGCTTCTATAAGGAATTTCAGAATGAAGTCTAGGTGAACAGACGAAGCCATGATGCTGAAAGCCAAGAAGAGTGCCAACGACTCTTCCTTTGGTGTTCTACCATTAAGAGGTCAAAAAGAAGAGATGTCTGAATTTTACAACTTTCTTAAATAGGAAGAAAACCGAGAAAAAGGGACATTTTAAAAGCTAAGTGAGGGGAGTATATCAATGAATAAATCTAATAGGTTAAATAAAATGAAAACAGACTTGGTCATTTGTTTAAACAAAAAGTAATTGGCAATATAACACACTGATTCCGTGAAAGAGCTAAGTGAAGACAATGTAATCAAAGAGGAGAGAAAAACTTGAAAGCAAGATTGCAGAAGAAGTTGTTGGCTATTTTAGTATGGAACAGAATATATAAAATAGTAGTCCAAAATATTGGGAAAGTAACCAGAGAGGGGAAATACAATGTCATCTCCAGGGAGCATTGCCAAATTGAATTCATAGTGATACGTTTACAAAGAAAACGGTGAATATGTTTTAAACACAGTGCACAGCTGTGGTGGAGGTGGATGGCTGGATGTAATGAGCATTGTGATTTGAAGAAGGGTCAAAGATTTTGCATTTGAGTCAAAAGATCATTGAGTTCACACTATTAGAGGGAGAGAGCTCGTGACCACTGCCAATAAAACTGAGGGTTTTTCTTGTTAAAAAATAAGTTATACCTCCCAGTTTATCTGGCAATGAATTTATAGAGGCACATAATGCCAATTCAGGTTACCTCTTGTAACTTATTCTCAGTCTAAGGAAGACTGATATTCTGGGGCCCTGCGCTGTGGCATAGTGAGCAAAGCTACTGTCTGCCACACTGGCACCCCATGTAGAAGCTGGTCATTCCCCAGGTGCTCCACTCTGACCCAGTTCCTTGCTAATGCTTTGGGAAAAGCAGTGGAAGATGGCAAAGGTTCTGGGGCCCCTGGTATCCATACAGGGAACCCAAAAGAAACTCCTGGTTCCTGGGTTCAGCCTGGCTCAACCCTGGGCATTGTAGCCATCTGAGGAGTGAACCAGGGAATGGACGATCTTTTTCTCTCTGTCTGTCCCTCCCATGTGGCTTTGACTTTCAAGTAAATAAATGTCTTTTTAAAAAATACTGATATCCTGGATATGTTATACGATCACTACTGTTTATTGATATTTACATTATGATAGAAAAACAAAAGAAAATAACAGTTGTGAATTATGTTAGATTTTCATGAAAGAAATTAAGCTTATATTATACTCACATTTAACACCTTGTTAAAACTGAACAGGGAATTACAGAAACTACCATTTCTGATTGCAGATACGTTGGATATAATCTCTTTATTGCTTTAGCCATGAAAAATAAGAGACTCAAAGGGTTTAGGGGATTTTCAGATTAATTTTGCTTGATATAATATTTAAAGGGATCTCTCTGAGTTCAGTAAATTATGTTTTATTATATTCAATCATATTGCTTGGAAGGGGAATCAAAATATAGCCCAAATTGAGCCACTATAAATTACTGATAATCACAAGCTAAATTTTGTCTCCCTAAGAGAAGCTGTCACTCATAAAAAGTGATACTTTGCTGTTTACTGAGATGTCTTGTACTAATTTTGTTCTTGATAAAGAGAAGCAACTGTGTGTGTCTGTATATATATATATATATAGTAAATCCAATCAAAACTTTTTATATCCAGAATCTATAAATTACTATGTCAAAGTTATATTTTTTCTGATGTACATTTAAAATTATTTACATATTTGACAAATTTGTCAGTATGAATTTTAGATAACTACAATGTGAGATTATTTAGGATTTCAGTCGCAAGTGTATAGTAAATGCTCCAAAGATAGGACTGTTTCATATGTCATACACTGAAAAATCAAAAGGAGAAATGTGTAAGTTTATATAAACTAAATTTTGTGCAATGTATCTATTTGTGTTTTATTGTTTCTTGCTCCCCAGTCATATTTCTTGACATTTCACTTTTTTCGTTGTTATTTTTGGAACCTGTGCTGTGCCTCAGAAGAGGGAAGCATGCGGGCACGCTGCCCCCTTGCCCCTCTGGTGAGCAGCTGGAGCAATGTCCGGCCACCTCAGTCCAGCTGGGCTGGACTGGAGCTCCTTCGGATCTTAGGTAAGACTTCGCTCTGGCATGTATGTCTGGCTTGCTCCGGCCTGTGTTCTCCGGGGTTCTGCTGGGAACATGGCACGACTCCATCTCCGTAGCACTGACAGCAAGAAGTCTAGCTCAGGTCGCCTGCCTCCTTCCTCATTCAGCCTCGGTCTCCAAGGAACGCCACGAAGGAGAAAGCAGCAGAGAGCGCCTAATCACCTCAAGAAAGAGGGAGTTTCCATTCTGCATTTTGTAAGCTATTTGGTGATCTCTCCTTATGGAGCCTCTAGCAAACATTTTATAGAACAAATGATTGTGTTGGAGGCCCTTCAAATTTTTAGCACTGTCCTTGCTAAAATATCACTGCTTCCACTTCCCAGAGAAACTTTTGCATAGGCAGAGCCTCAGTCCCGGCCTGGAACAGACAACAGCATCTTAAGGGAAAAGGGAATTGAAATTTACCCTTGCTTGAAAGTCTTCCCCTTGTGAAAATTCAATTTTCAACTCTTTTGGTTTTACCCTTCTCTAATCTTTTTTAAAACTAGAACTCATGCTTTATTTAAATACTTTGTGTTTTGTTAGTAGCACCTATTATTTTCTACCTAGAAGTAAAAACTCATCACACATTTTCTGTTATTGCTTTTTTCTGTTTATTATTCCTTTGCATATTTACAAGCATCCACATTTAGTCAAGTTGATATTTTATAGCTGTATTAAAACAAAATAGCTGCTATTATGGCTCTTTTTATTTTTCATATTAATAAGATATTTACCCAAAGAACAGATTCCATATAGTTCACAGATAACAATTCTAAGAATGTAATGGTACTTTGGGATTGGTGTTGTGGGCTAGTGGGTAAAACCTCCATTTCTGACACTGACATCCCACATGGGCACTTATTCGAATCTTAGCTGCTTTACTTCCGATCCAGCTCCCTGCTAACGTTCCTAGAAAAGCAGAGAAAGAGGGTGCAAGTCTTTGGGTCTCTGCTACCCACATGGGAGACCCAAAGGAAGCTCCTGGCCTCTGGCTTCAGACTGGTTTAACTCCAGGCATTGTGGCCATTTGGGGAGTGAACCAACAGATGGAAGTTCAGTCTCTCTTTGTCTCTACTTCTCTCTGTGTGTAAATCTGCCTTTCAAATAAATAAAAATTTAAAAATAAAACAATGTAATGATTCTTAATGAAAAGTGATCTATTACATTTTGGCTGTAATGAAATGTATTAAATTAGAAAATTTTCTGATAAATAAGTCAAACTGGTCTATTTTACTTTTTGTTTCTGTTTACAATTTCAAAGAAATAATGTCTGCATTAAGAAAGAAGGAAGGAAGGTGGAAAGAAGGGGGAGAGGAAAGGCGTTAAACCTACACTTATCATTATAGGAAATAAATGGAATAAGTGGTTTTCTATTAGCCAATACAGTTAATTGTATGGAATGTAGGTTAAGTTGAAAAACTTATAAAACAATTTTTTTCTAATTCAAAATTCCATGACAAAGGTATATTATTCTTGGCTTATTTTGCTTTAGACCCTTAATAAATATAACAGAAACAAATAATTAAGTAATAATTAAACAAATAATTCAATAATGAATGTAACAGAAACAACATTTAGTAAATACTCCTCTAACCGAGTCTCTTCCTTTCATATCTTACCTGTGTATTTACTGCAGTTTTCCTTCCTTTAGCACTGTGTTCACCATTATCAGGTCATGTAGGTACCATCATGAGTCTGGAGGCCTCAGGAGCAAAACCTAAGAAGACACCCACGTGGTTTATTGGATGAGATTGAAGTACATGAGAAGGGTCCAATCCTGCAGGTTAAAAGTGAGCAGGCCTGGACAAAATAGCTTCCCATAATTGTTTAATTTGATAAACTGCAACTTCAGTATTATGCAAAACCAGCAATGACTTTCAAAATATGTTTCTTCATTTCTTCTTTTCACAGACACAAAATATTTGAAAGCTTGCCATGACAGGTTACAGTTCCTTTGGGAGTAGACAAGTGCATATCGCAGAAACCAAAAAAGTTATTGAATAATATAATGAAGTAATTTATACAAAACTTAATTAGAAACTACAGTAATTTATTGACAATTTGCAAACAAATATCTTTTAAGCTGAATATTTAGGTGTTAATCAATTTTAATATCCACTCTTTTATTTTGTATCAGAACATTTTGTTACATATTAGTGAGAGATCCTTTTTCATATTTATAATTGCACCTTTGCATTTTAAATCAAGGATTATTTTAGTATCATACAGGGAAAAGAGTGTAACAAAAAGAGCCAGCTGTTGGCCTTTCAATTAAGAAAACAATAAGCCTCAACAGAATGACAAAGAACCAACACCCCAACCTAACAGAGCAGCAAACAAAGCAAAAGCCGCAACAGATGCTGTTTTCAATATTATCAAACACTTTATATAGAAGAAATTCCCTTGAAAGTTTAGCAGTGAGAACATGCCAATTCTTGATTAATTCAGATTTTCCTTAGCTCTAGAGAGCTCAGAAAGAAAACCTACTTGCTGCTGTGGTGTTACCAGTAGAAGAAATGATCTCATAATTTAAAAGAAATAAAACTGTGAGTCCAGATGGCTATAGGGCAAACAATAAAAATCCCAAGGAAAGTTTAAGTGTACCCATTTAAGAAACTTTTGCTACATATAATGGAACCACATGTTACTATCTACACAGCTAACAGTGAGCTTCAGCATCTTTTCTGAAGCTCCCTGATGGCTGCCTGTTTTGTACACTCCACATGGTTCTGTTGCAGTGGGGCTGGTGAAGTAGTCCAAAGCATTCTCTCCACAGAAATGCAGCAACTTCCAGTTTATTGCTCTGTGTGTGTGTGTGTGTGTGTGTGCACAAGTATGCATGTGTACCACGGTTTGAGGATCTAATCAAAGTATGAGAGTTACTCTCAGTAGAAAGGTGCACACTTGAACTCAAGAAGCTATAACATTTTAGGGAATTCCCTGATTCCTAAGTGCGATAGCTGATCTCTAAAAAACAAAGACCTAAATATAAAAATGAAAAACTTATGAGAACTTATAATGCAATAAATCATCTTTCAAATCGTGGAGGAAAGAATGCTCAGTAAACAAGGTTGGGAAAGGTTCAGAAAAGGGAATACATTAGATCCCTACCTCACACTGTTACAAAGATTAAGCCAAAAATATTTTAAAATAAATTTTGAAATGAGAGGAAGTCATGGTACAGGAAATCATGTGTCCCTGGGCCAGAGGAAGATTCTTAGAAGATGACATTAATAAACATTTAGGCAAACATAATGATCTGAAAATGTAAGGACTGGAGATCTCTTCATGGGAAAAGTGACTGTCAATCAGTTTTTAGGCTATAAATTTAATATGATTGATGAATAAAACTCTGAAACAGAAATGCATAAGTATAATGCAAAAGAGATTGATTTGTTTCTATTAGTTATTAGGGAAAACAAACTAAACCAACAATGAAACAGCATCTTTATAAAAATCAAATATCAGAAGTCAGAAACTGAAAAAAATAATGACTATTGGTCTGCATGTGGGTAAAATAAAACGCGACATGAAAGTGATGGGTTTACATATTGTTCTAGATATTTTAGAAGGAAATTTTGTGATTTTTATTTTTTTGAAATTGAGAAGAATGTACACATTATGGTTTATAAATTTAATTAGTGGGATTCATATTACAGAAACTGCATACTTGCCTTATGCATTTATAAAAATACTTAAAGGCTTATTGTAGCATGTTTAATAATAATGACATATTTGGAATCAATATAAATGTCAGCAAGTCTAGAAAATGTGGTATAATGATTCAGTATGCGTGCCCATTAAAAACAGAGATAACAGAAATGTTAAATCTTTGATTTACCTTGATTGGACATTATACAATGTATAAATATACCGAAACATCACATAGTACTCTGTACATATTTATAATTTTTATATGACTGCTACAATATGTTTAAATAAAAAGGTTAAAGAAAATAGCATAACTTCATATTACTGGAAATACAAAGCTCTTCATTACATTTTAGATAAAAATAAGTTCGTGAATATTAGATTTAATGTAATATCATTTAATAAGCAACAGTCAAATAAACATTGTGCAATACTCTGCACATCTATAGTTGCAAAGAATATACAATCTGCAGAAAATATTTGTGAGATATACACTGTTATATATTAATGTTAGCCGTCGCAAAGCACACCGGACACTGGAGTAAGGGAAAGGGTTTATTGGGGAACACCCTACAGACCGGAGTGAAGGGGCAGCGAAGGAAAAAGAGAGAAAGAGAATATAAGAGAGAAACAGAGAAGAGAGGAGCTAGCAAGGAGAGAAGATAGAGCAGAGCAGAGGAGAGCAGAGCCAAGAGAGAAGAACCAAGAGCCAAGAGACCAGAGGAGGAGGCTGGAGAGGGGAACCAAGAGAGAAGTCAAGAGAGCATGTGTTCAGGAAAAGGCCTGAGGGCGGGCAGGGAAGCAGGAGCAGCGAATCGCATTAGGATGGGGGTGGAGCCTGGCTCAGGTAGCTGGGCCATGTGGCCACCTGGCTACAACTGCGCCAGTTTCCTAACGTACACCAAAATCACAGCAAACACTCTTTCTGAGAACTCCTTAAGATGTGCTGAATATTATTTAAATTTTTAGAAGGATAATGTATTGTAAGTTCACAATGCTTGCTCAGTTAAAATGCTGCACTTGCACAAAACTCATTTCACTTCAAGAGAGTGGTAGGAAGCGAATAGCAATTAAACACTACTGATGTGGATGAAATGTGTGTGTCTCTCCAAAATCATAAGCCGAAACCTACCCACACTGTTAGGGAAGTCAGAAGTTAGTCATTTCAGGGTGATTAGCTCATGAGGACAGAACAGTCAGAAAGGCATCAGTCCTCTTGTCAGGGGAGCCCTGGGGACTGATTTGTCCTCTCGCTGTCCTTTGGGAGAAAGGAGAAGTCAACATTCTGCCTCCAGGGAGGGGGTTCTCACCACCACCAAGTCAGGCTGGAACCTGATCCTGCACTTCCAGCCTCTCCAACCCTGAAAGCAAATTGTTGCTGTCTGTAATTTCACCAGGTCTGTGATAATTTGTCATATCTCAAACTAAGAGAATCCCAAACCACCAAATATAAATATTAACAAGTACATAACGCTGTGTTATAGGTTACATAAATGCATAGTTTAATATTTTCAAAATCCTTATTAGTTAGGACTTTGTTTTGCAGGTGAAGTAGTCTATGATACAAGGTTAAAGTAATCTGTAGAGTGTTATGAGTAGAATCAGTGACAGGGTCCAGATACAAATTCAGGAAAGTCTTTTTCATAAGTGAACTGGTTGCTGGCGTCTAGCAGCAGGTCTGAACATATAAGGAATGCACTTGGAACTCTACTTATTTTAAATTTATAATAATTTTTGAGGTCTGAAAACATATTTTTTGAAGATAACCCAGACAGTGTTTTTAACAAAACGATATTGTGATCACAAGTAAAAAATGTACAGGTGAAAAATTTAAAAGAGTGTGTACTGAGGGATGAATTATAAGCAGGTTTTAAAAAACTTCAGTGACTTAAGTTTAATGCTTCCATGTCCTTATTTCTTAGAAGTTTTACACAGCATTGTGCTTCATATGATTATTCACAATCATCACATGGCACCACAATCCACAAATCATACTGGGAAAAATAAAATATATTCTGAGTGATCAGAAGAATAGTCGGGGCCAGCGCTGTGCCATATTTAGGTTAATTCTCTGCCTGTAGTGCCAGCATCACATATGGGCACTGGTTTTAGTACCAGCTCCTATTCTGATCCAGCTCTCTTCTACGGCCTGGGAAATCAATAGAAGATGGCCCAAGTGCTTGGGCCCTCACCCATGTGGGTGACCCGGAAGAACTCCTGGCTCCTGGCTTTGGATCGGCCCAGTTACAGCCATTTCTGCCATTTGGGGAGAGAACCAGTGGATGGAAGACTTTCTGTCTCTCCCTCTCTCTGTACCTCTACATTTCAAATAAATAAATAATTTTTTAAAAGAAGAAAAGTAAAAATCTTATATTAGAAATGAGTGATAGAAGGAATGAGGAGCAATGAGCAGTCTGCTACATCCATCAAATACAAATAAATTTATTACAGGATATATAGTGGAGATAGATATCATATAATAAATGAATATATATTGAAACATAAGTAAATGCTGCAGCTTTTGCATTTGTGTTGCTTTTGGGTGGCTTTATTCATCGACGCAACTCTAGAATAAGGATATTGGCACATCTCTAGAGGGCACATAGGAAGAGGAGACTCACAGATTTCCTTTTTCTAAACATTTGCTTTTATAAAATGACAATAAAAAAGGAATAGAGATGAAAAATATTTGTATTGCCTCAAGTGACTTAATTGTTAAATTAATAGTTTGGGATTGAAATAATATGTCTTAGCAGAATCAGAGTGGCGTAGAAAGCAAATACCTCAATACTGCATGTTTTTTTGCTATGAGGATTTTTGGATGTGACTGTAGAAGTTGGATAGCAACTTAGTGTTTCCTTTTTGTGAACAAATTAGTACAAATCCAAAGACAGTGGTATGGCTGCCAGAATTCTTGTAAGATAATCAGAATGATTCAGAAGCACTTCCAGAAGGAAAAACTAAAATCAGTTCAATTGTCATCCTTGTTAGCAACTCTGTGATGTTTTCTCAAATATGTAGATTGGTGGTCCTCGGATCAGCAGCTGCAACATCACCTAGGATCTCACTAGAAACTCATGTTTGAGTACCAACCCACACCTTTTCAACCAGAAATTCCATGGGTGGAGCCCAACGCTCTTCTTTAAAAAGCAAGAACAAAAACTTCTGCAGGTGTCTCTGATAGTAGCACAAGTTTGAGAACCAGTGGGCCAGATAATTAGCTCTTCCTCTTGTTTTGTTTTCCTTCTGCAATCATGTCAGTAATTGCTATGGAAATGTATTATAATATAGTCAACATGCAATTATCTCTGATATTCAGGGAGCAGGATGATTTGGACAAGAGAACGCGTGGCTAATCCCCACATGTCTCTTTAGCTGCTGGATTCAGACCCCGCCCACTCATATTTTTATTTTTAAATATTTTTGCCAGGGCCCCTAATGAGAACTGTAATTGACTGACTCTTGTTTCAGCTCCCTTATTGCGCTGCCCACTCTCTGGTGAAGGTGCTAATGAGCAGTGAAATAGCCTGAAGGCAAACCGCAAGAGGGAGAAGGAGAAGAGAGACCTGTCCCTCTGAATATTTGAAAATATACTCTACTATCAGAAACAATTCTTTCAGAAACCTTCTTCCTCCTGTCTTAAAACTTCCTGACATACCGCTTAACAAAATCCATTTCTAAACATTTTGTAGTGAAACTCTGAGCAGTTACATTTTCTCAAGATTACAGCTGTACCTTGAATTGACTGCTTGACTATCCCTTCTTTCTTTAGTCTTCTCTGAGTAGTTGTTTCAATCTATTCTATAACTGCCATCAGCAGGCTTTTCTTACCTTTGCTTTCTGTCTCTGTAAACTCTCATCTCTTTGTCCAATTGGCTTTGAATGCATGTTTGGAAACCTACTTAAAAACAGATGAGAAAGAAAAGAAGAGCAAAATCACGTTAAATACGGAGACACTATTATAGATTTAATTCTAAAGGAGTTTCAGGATTTGAAACATCAAATAAACCTCAGTTGGAAGGCTACTATTTGACTTCTGGATTTATTTCTGCAAAGTGGTAAAAGGACAAAACTCCTTTTAGAAATTCTATTGTGATTTTGACTGAAAGGAAAAAATAAAAACCCCTATTTTTGACATAATCATAACAAGCCGAATCTCTTTATTTTGCTGTTGCCTTTGATTCAAAAAACAACCTGTCCCAAAAAGCACTAATGTGTACCATTGTCTAATAAATCTTAAAATAATCTTAGGAGCTTCCTTAGACATGTAATAGTAGTATCATGAACCACACATCATGTGGTGCAGGAGACAGCACTGATAAGGTATGGTCATGTTGACCCAATGATATTGATGAAAATGTTTTTATCAGCAGTGTTATGGAAGTCAGACTCCCTGTTCATGTTAACGTTACAATATTTACCCAAATGCCTTCCTGTAAGACAGTCATGGGCCACACTGGATGTTAGATACCTTCACTGAAATAAAAATGAAGCAAAGAAAATAGCAAGCACCACAAATCTTAGGTCACCATATTCATGTTTTCAAGGTTTTACAAAGCAGGAATGTAAAGCAAATACCACAAATGATTTTTCAGTGCACATTAATTGCTTTTGTTAAAATATACTGTAACTATTCCCTTCAAAATCATTCCCTTGTCTTTTCTTTAAAGATTTATTTATTCACTTGAAAGTCAGAGTTACACACAGAGAGAAGGAGAGGGGGAGAGAGAGAGAGAGAGAGAGAGAGAGAGAGAGAGAGAGAGATCTTCCATCCACTGGTTCACTCCCCAGATGGCTGCAACAGTCGGAGCTGAGCTGATCTGAAGCCAGGAGCCAGGAGCTTCTCCTGGGTCTCCCAAGTGGGTGCAGGGGCCTAAGAACTTGGGCCATCTTCCAGTGCTTTCCCAGGCCATAGCAGAAAGCTGGATTGGAAGTGGAGCAGCTCTCCCCGCTATGCCACAGTGCTGCCACCCCCCCCAACCTGAAGTTTTTGTGTAGGTGTTCTTGTTAGCATGAAGTTGAAGATACGTTTGAGGTGCCACAATTGTGGCACAGTGTGAAGGTGCCACTTGTGATGCAGGCATCTCATAATGGAGACCTGGTTTGAGTCCTGGCTGCTCCAATTCCAATCCAGCTTTGTGTTCACGTACCAGGGAAAGCAGCAATTGATGGCCAGGTCCTTGAGTTCTTGCAACATGCGTGGGAGACCTGATGGATTTCCTTGCTCCAGGCTTTGCCCTGGACCAGACCAGGCCATTGGGGCCATTAGTGAAGCGAACCAACAGATGGAAGATCCTTTCTCTCTTTCTCTCTCTTTTGTAATAATTATCTGATTTACTCCTTTATTGTTAAATTATTGAAAAAAGCATATGGCTGTTCCTACTTAGTGGATTCATACTGTATCAAATGCATTTACTTTTTAAATATGGTTGAACATGCCTAATACAAAAATCCAATATCTGAAATGCTCCAAAATGTGAAAATTTTGGGAATATTGACACAATACCCCAAGTAGGCCTTATATGACAGGTTTATAGTCAGAATACAGGCACACTAATATATTATCTAAAATTACCTTCAGGTTAGGCATATAAATTGTACATGTAACATAAATTAATTGCTTATTTTGACCTGAGTCCTCTCTAAGATCACTCATGATGAATATGCTCATATGTCAACATCGAAAAATCTGAGATCTGATTCATTCTTGCCTAAGAGATGCTGAGCCTTAACATCAGCCCGTAGCTCAGCCCCATGTGCCACAGTGACTGATAGAAAGCAGTGAAATAACCAGCCTGGCCTGCTGAGGGCGCTCTCTGTTCAGCTTTCTGGAAATAAATGTCACTAGGCCAGCCTTAACTATGAGAAGCTAATAAATAAAATAGTTTTAGAAATTGAATTTTGCTCTGTGTCCATCCTTGAAATCTCTATTTTTATTTTGTTAGCTGTTGTGCATGAATGAGCAGCATGGCTGTCTAAAACAGTTCAAGACAACATAGTCAGTACCTTTAGTAATCGCTGAATTCTAAAGAAAGATATGTTTGTTTTGCACTTGTCAGTGGACAGAGGAAACAAAGCAATAATGCATTTCAATAAGCCAATATTCATTCTGCTATTAAATATGTGCAACCCTAACTCTTTAAAGCCGGCATCTGTTTTCACATAGCAGAACTTAGAACTGCTGCCAGACATTATGAAAATAATTCCTACCATTTCTAATTCAGACTTATCCACATGCTTACAGAGCTGCAAACATCTGGGGATCCTAAAGTTTCTGCCTATATTTAAATCCAAATCTTGAATATTATTATTTTAATCCTGTAAGTCTTAAGAAGAAAATCCATTTTAAATACTGGTATTAAAGTGGCCACTACATCAGAGACAGTTGTTGTCACTGAATACAAATTATCCCAAAACTCAATGGTTTAAAAGAACTCATTATTATGTTCACAGATTTTGTGGACCAGAAAGTGAGACACAGCCTTGTAAGAATTACTCATTCCTGCTCCACGATGCTTGAAGACTCGGCTCAGACACCGTGTGGTGACTCAGGAGCTGGGCTGGGTAAGCAGGCGTCTGTCTCCTTACCTGCATATCTAGCTCTCAGGTTGGAGTGACTTGAGTCTAAGGACGGACATCTGAAGCTCCTAACGGCCCCTCCGTGTGGCTCAGCTTCCTCACCACACAGCAGGCTCAGGGTGGTTGAACTGCATTTGTGGTGGCTCAGAACTTCAGTCCAGTCATTGTGTGAGCAAGGCAGAAGCTGCATCACCTTTCACAGTTCAAACCCGGCAAATACTGTGCATCACTTCAACACCTGCTGATGACTGAAACACTGAAGATAGAAGACACAGAGTAGAGGACAGAGAACCCACTTCTGCATAGAAGGAATACAAAGAATCTGGGAACCCTGTCTTATAACTGAACCTCTTCTACGTAGAAGAAACCACAAGGTCCAAAATGTTGCAACTTAGAATTAGCACCAGACATATCCAATATGGCTGCAGGCTGCAACCCTGTGATGACAATTTGAGCAATATAGCATAATTATAATTAAAAAAAAACAAAATTTTGGGCAACACAACCACTCCCACTATGCACCTGATGCCATGATTATTCTGAGTTAAAAAAAAAAAAAATAAGGGCGGCCAGCACTGCAGCTCACTAGGCTAATCCTCCGCCTGCGGCACCGGCACACCAAGTTCTAGTCCCAGTTGGGCACTGGATTCTGTCTCAGTTGTTCCTCTTCTAGTCCAGCTCTCTGCTGTGGCCCGGGAGTGCAGTGGAGGATGGCCCAGGTCCTTGGGCCTTGCACCCACATGGGAGACCAGGAGAAGTACCTGGCTCCTGGCTTCGGATCAGTGCAGCGGCCATTTGGGGAGTGAACCAACAGAAGGAAGACCTTTCTCTCTGTCTCTCTCTCACTGTCTAACTCTGCCTGTCAAAATAAATAAATAAATAAAAAGGCCAAGAAAAATAGGTGGCACTCAAGCCCTGCCCCCAATTCCCTCTGAGTATCAATTCGTACACCAGACACCACTCCCAATGCCTCCAGATCATCTGAAAGGACAGATCCGGACCTTGTGAATCACTGATCCTTCTCTCAGTCTTGCCCATACTCATCCCTGAGTGTGCACTTTCACTTCATATAAATCTTACTTTTCTGCTTACCCTTACCTATGCCCCATCTTTGAATTCTGTCTTACGTGGAGATAAGAACCTGGACCATGCCTACTGAGGGACCACCCCACATCACATATACAACAGAATACTATTCAACTGTAAAAAGAATAAAATTCCATCCTGTAAGACAATGTGGTTAGAACTGGAAATCAATGTCTTAAGTGAATTAAGCAAGGCACAGCAGAAAAATATCATGTGTTCTCCCTGGTAGGCAGAATACAGAAAACCTGCTCTCATGGAAGCTGAGAGTAAGAAAGGTGGTCAGAGGCTGAGGAGAGCGTTGGGGGCGGGATGGAGAAAGGTTGATGAGTTGATACTAACTTATGGTTAGATGAGAGAAGTTCTAGTGTTCTATGCACAGGGGGTGGCTACAAAGCAATAATGTACTGTGTGTTTGATAAAAGCTAGCATAAAGAGTTTTGAATTTTTTATCACAAAGAAATGATAAATATTTAAGGAAATAGATATGATTACCCTGATCTGCACATTATACAGTGCATACATGTGTCAAATCCTCATAATACCCCATAGATATATGCAATTTATATGGTAATTATTCACTGGAAAATCTGTTTTGGGAGAATCTAGTGTTTTACTGATTTCTCCTCTTCCTTTAGCCAGTTTTTTTCTTTATGTAATATACTAAAAACTTCCAATTTTAACATATATAAAGGACCATTTTTAATATAATAATACATAAGAGAAATTAGTCTTTTAAAAATGATGAAGTGTTTTCTGACAAGGCTTGTCTTATTATGTATATGAAGATTTTTTTATTAGAGTACAATTCTCACTGTGATTTTTGGCCAAATCAGTCATCGTATTTTCTATAATTAAAATATATAATTAAAAAATTCTCAATAAAACATGAGAAAACAATATTTATAAAGTCATGTATGATTAGGTTATAGATTTTTTTTATCGCGTCATTTTTCTTTTCTTACTTGGATTATAGGAGGAACAGAAAAAATAATGATTAATGAATATTAAGGATTATATTAGTAAGTGATGAATAATTTTATATAAAGACATAGATTTGAGGAATACAAATATAAATTGAAAATTAATTAGTATTATGACAACATCTTTATACAAATGTCATTGAAGTCCTGCATTGATTTCTCTTTAATCCATTCTGCAGTAGAACCCCTTTCTTTTGGTTCTGAAAACATTAGCTTTATTTTGATCAATTCCATGACATGAACAAGAATTCCATGTTAAGAATTCTAAAGGTTATTAGAAGAATGATGCTATCTTTAGTTGTCAGAAATGTAAACATGATTTCATGATGTTCATTTTATTCAGTAGGAAATATAGGCACTTTCCTTCACCTACATATCACATGCCATGAAGTGAACACAAGTTCCTGTAAAAACAATGCATTTGGTTAATTCAATGTGTACTTTAACTTCCCTTATTTATACAATCCAGAATCACAAGTCTTTTATTTTTCTTAATCAGTGTTGCTTCTTTTCATAAATCATAAAATACGCATGTGATAGACAGGTGGAATTCTATTTACCCTTCTTACTATGTTACTGCTGGACAAAATGCCCTGGCTTTTTGTATCAGAAGCATGCCACCTTTTTCTTGGAAACAGTCTCAGAAATAATTACACTGCTGGCACCTCCTTTTAAAACACATTTATTTATGTACTTAGTTATTTTATATGAAATGTGAAGAGGCATAGACAAACATACACAGAGTTTCCTTTCACTGGTTCACTTCTCGAATGCCTGCAACAGTCAGGACTGGGTCGGGTTGAAGCTGGTGACTGGAGACTCCACTGGAGTTTCTTAGGTAGGTGGCCATGACCCAGTCTACGTCATTGCTGCTCTCTAAACACCTGAATTCAAGATCTGAACTTCAGTGACTCATCTTGGGAAGTGTTCATTTTTGGTTCTTAGGTGCCAGATTATGCACTGAGGCCTGGTTGAGTCATAATAAAATTCAAGGTGCCATGGAACATTGAAAGCTCTCATGAAAACCACAGTGCTTGATGCGTTTCAGACACCATGTCTACTATTGCTTCAGACAGTTCACAAATAAAGCATTATATTATATTAAACTGCAATGGTTTGATTACAGGCCTGAAGGCAACATTGAGTTTCTAGCAGTTGCTGTGAGAAAGTGAAACCACAGAGCACAGATCACTGTGGAAGATGGAAGGAGGGTCTTATGTCACTCTAGGGTTTGAAAAGTGGTGCTATACCCAACAGTGCACAATCCTATTGATAAAACTATTGGTTGTTTATAATTTTTAATTTCAGTTTATGTGGATTGTGTATTCAAATGAATACTAAATTTTCAGAAAATGATTATTCATGAAAAATTTTAGACTTAACTTCTTAGTAGAATGGTTAAGAAATTTATTTTGGTCAACAGGATCATGAACAAATTAGTTGGAAATCAAGTACTGTTGAGTCGGCTCCAAGATGGCAGAAGAGGGAGGGAACTCATTGATAGTCCAGGAAAAGATAGTTTAATAAAAGTGGAGACAATGTAGTCTCAGGAAAGAGTGAGAGTGAGGGAAAAAAACTGCAGCGGAAACTCTTCTGGAATTAGAGTGACATGGTGGATCTACGTGGAGGACACAGGTGCCCACAGCTTGGGAGCCCAGCTGCCGAGAGCCTCTGCACCAGCAGAAAGAGAGGTGAGGCAAAACTGCAGTAGCCTGAGACACTGGCAGAAAAGTGACAGTAAGAGCCTAGAAGGAATGAGGCTTGTAGCCTTGAGACACTGGCAGAAAAGCAGCAGGAAGAGCCTAGGGGGAATGAGGCTTGAAGCCCCGTGGGGGAAAGTACACCAGCCTAACTAGAGGAGAGAAAAAATAAAAAGGATGGTATGGGCATGATTCTCTCTCTCCACACACTTACAAAGTCATGTGAAGCAACAGAGCAGGCGCCATTTTGGACATACTTAACAGCTGTGCCAGCTCAGGGCGGCACCTGCCCTCAGCCAAGCATAAAAGCCTGATTCTGGTGGGGAGCAATAACAGGAGACTGAGACCTAGTGAATGTGCCGAGCTTATGAGCTGGGATTGTGAAAAAAAAACAAAAAAAAACAAAAAAAAAAAACAAACTGACAGTGTGTGGGAGAACTCATGGTGAGGCAGAGATGTAAGTAGTCTTGGTGGGAGACACCACAAATTCAGGCAGCCTTGGCTACACAGTGAGAGACACTGCAGGAAAATCTGAGCTCACACTGAGGACTGCACAGATCCTATGTGTGGTCCTTGGTACAGAGCAGGCGAATATTATACCCACTGGGGCTAGTGCTCAGGCACTGATTGCCATTGAGGAGAAAAGCTCAGCTGAGTAGAATTACTTCCCTTCTGAATAAAAAAAAAATTAAAAAGAGAGAGAAGATTTACCACGCCAAACCTGGGTGTGTCACATTTGGCACACCCTTAACTCTGAAGAACTGAACAGAACTCTCTGGCCACACCCAAATTCACCAAAAACAGACAGTCCACTTAATCTACAGTCATAGTATAACAAGCAAAGCCACCACATTGAAAAATACGAAAAAACAAAGAAGAAACAAAAGAATAACAAACAGAAAAACCAAGGAAACAAGAAAAAGGAAGACATTATGACACTCCCAAAAAACATGACACTCCAATACACAATTATGAAGATGATGAGATAGAAGAAATGCAAGAAGTGGATCTCAAAAAATTTATGATAAGAACATTTAGAAGTTATCAAAAACAAATGTATAAACTACAGAAATACATGCAGGACAGGACAGAAAATTTCTCTCATAAAAATGAAATCTTAAGGAGGATTCAGAATGAAATGAGGATTTAGTAGAAAATGAAATTGAGATATTGAAGAGAAATAAAAATGAAGTGAATTATTCAATAGAGCAAATAAAAAAAAACATTTGAGAGCCTTAAAAACAGAATTAGTGAGGCAGAAGAGAGAATATTGGACTTAGAAGACAGAGCACGGTAAAGAATATGGTCAAACCAAAGAAAAGAAGAGGAAATTAGAAATCTGAAAAATATTGTTGGGAATCTACAGGATACTATTAAAAACCCAACATTTGGGTTCTAGGAGTTCCTGAAGGCATAGAGAGAGAGAAAGGATTAGAAGGTCTTTTTAGTGAGATACTAGCAGAAAACTTCCCAGGTTTGGAGAAGGAAAGAGACATCTGAATACAGAAGCATATGGAACCACCAATAAACATGACAAAAGAGATCCTCACCACGACATATTGTAATCAAACTCACCACAGTGAAACATAAAGAAAAGATCCTAAAATGTGCAAGAGAAAAATGTCAGATTACTCTCAGGGGATCTCCAATTAGACTCACAGCAGACTTCTCATCAGAAACCCTATAGGCTAGAAGGGAATGGCAAGATACAGCCCAAGTACTAAGAGAAAAAAAAAAAACTACCATCCCATAATATTATATCCTGCAAAGCTCTCATTTGTTACTGAAGGTGAAATAAAGACCTTTCATAGCAAAGAGAAATTGAAAGAATTTGTCACCACTCATCCAGCCCTGCAAAAGATACATAAAGATGTGTAACACACACAGAAACACAGAAACACAGCCATCAATATGAAAGAAGGTAAAGGAAGAAAATATCTCAGTAAAAGATCACAGGAAGTACAAGGCATATATTAGAAATATCTTTGGAAAAGTGGGAGGGCAAAGTCACTACTTATCAATAGTCACATTGAATGTAAATGGTCTCAAATCTCCAGTTAAAAGACACAGACTGGCTGAATGGATTAAAAACAAAACCCATATTTTTGCTGCTTACAAGAAACACATCTTTACAACAAAGATGCATGCAGACTGAAAGTGAAAGGTGGGAAAAAGATATTCCATGTCAACAGAAACCGAAAAGAACCTGGCATAGCCATCTTAATATCAGACAAAATAAACTTTAACACAAAAACTTTAAGAGAGACAAAGAGGGGGCACTATATAATGATTAAGGGATCAATTCAACAGGAGGCTGTAACTACTATAAAAGTATATGCAATAATTACAGGGCACCAGGCTATTTAAAGGATATGTAAGGAACTTAAAGGGAGACTTAGACTCCAATACAATTGGGGGACTTCAATACTCCACTTTCAGCAATAGACAGATCAACCAGATAGAAGATCAAGGAGGAAATGGCAGATTTAATCGACAGTATAGACCAAATGGATCTAACAGAAATCTACAGAACTTTTCATGTTACACTTAAGGAATACACATTCTTCTCAGCAGTACATGGAACCTACTGTAGTATTGACCACATACTAGACCAAAAAGCAAGTTTCAGCAAATCCAAATGAATCAAAATCATACCATGCATCTTCTCAGACCACAATGCAATGAAGCTGGAAATTAGCAACTCGGGAATCCCAAGAGTATATGATAGCATATGCACGTGGAGACTGAACAACAAGCTCCTGAATGAACAGTGGATCATAGAAGAAATCAAAAGGGGAATCAAAATATTTCTGGAAGTAAATGAGGATAACAACACAACATATCAAAACCTATAGGATACAGCAAAAGCAATGTTAAGAGGAAAGTTTATAGAAATTTGTGCCTACATCAAGAAATTAGAAAGGCACCAAATAAATGAGCTATCAATGCATCTCAAGGATCCAGAAAAACTGCAGCAAACCAGACCCAAAACTAGTAGGAGGAAAGAAATAATTAAAATCAGAAAAGAAATCAACAGAATTGAATCCAAAAAAATTACAAAAGATCAGCAAAATGAAGAGTTGGTTTTTTGAATAAATAAACAAAATTGATACACCATTGGCCCAACTAACTAAAAAAAGGAGAGAAATTCCCAAATCAATAAAATCAGAAATGAAAAAGGGAATGCAACAACAGACACTACAGATAATAAAAAGAGTCATCAGAAATTACTACAAGGACTTGTATGCCAACGAACAGGGAAATCTATCAGAAATGGATAGATTACTGGACACATAAAACCAACCTAAATTGAACCATGAAGACATAGAAAACCTAAACAGACATATAAATGAGTCAGAAATTTAATCAGTAATAAATGCCCTCTCAACAAAGAAAAGCCCAGGACTGGATGAATTCACTTCTGATCTACCAGACATTTCAAGAACTAACTCTAATTCTTCAAAAATTATTCAGAACAAGCAAAAAAGAGGGAATCCTCCCAAATTGTTTCTATGAATCCAGCATCACCTTAATTCCTACCTGAAAAAGCTGCAGCAGAGAAATAGAATTACAGACCAATTTCCCTGACGATCATAGATGCAAAAATCCCCAATAAAATTCTGGCCAATAGAATGCAACAACACATCAGAAAGATCATAACCCAGACCAAGTGGGATTTATCCCTGGCATGCAGGGATGTTTCAACATTCACAAATCAATCAATATGATACCCCACATTAACAAACTGCAGAAGAAAAACAATATGATGATGCAGAGAAAGCATTTGATAAAATTCAACACCCTTTCATGATGAAAACTCTAAGCAAATTGGGTATAGAAGGAACATTCCTCAAAAAAATCAAAGCAATTTATGAAAAAACCATGGCCAGCATCCTATTGAATGGGGAAAAGTTGGAAGCATTTCCACTGAGATCTGGTACCAGACAGGGATGCCCACTCTCACCACTGCTATTCAATATAGTTCTCGAAGTTTTAGCCAGAGCCAGTAGACAAGAAAAAGAAATTAAAGGGATACAAATTGGGAAGGAAGAACTCAAACTATCCCTCTTTGCAGATGATATGATTCTTTATTTAGGGGATCCAAAGAACTCTACTAAGAGACTATTGGAACTCATAGAAGAGTTTGGCGAAGTAGAAGGATATAAAATCAATGCACAAAAATCAACAGCCTTTGTATACACAGGCAATGCTGCAGCTGAGAAAGAACTGCTAAGATCAATCCTATTCACAATAGCTACAAAAACAATCAAATACCTTGGAATAAACTTAACCAAGGACGTTAAAGATCTCTACGATGAAAATTACAAAACCTTAAAGAAAGAAATAGAAGAGGATACCAAGAAATGGAAAAATCTTCCATGCTCATGGATTGGAAGAATCAATACCATCAAAATGTCAATTCTCCCAAAAGCAATTTTCAGATTCAATGCAATACCAATGAAAATATCAAGACCTTCTTCTCAGATCTGGAAAACATGATGCTAAAATTCATATGGAGGCACAAGAGACCTCGAATAGCTAAAGCAATCTTGTACAACAAAAACAAAGCCGGAGGCACCACAATACCAGATTTCAGGACATACTACAGGGCAGTTGTAATCAAAAGAGCATGGTACTGGTACAGAAACAGATGGATAGACCAATGAAACAGAATAGAAACACCAGAAATCAATCCCAACATCTATAGCCAACTTATATTTGATCAAGGATCTAAACCCAATCCCTGGAATAAGTACACTCTAGTCAATAAATGGTGCTGGGAAAACTGGATTTCCATGTGCAGAATCATGAAGCAAGGCTCCTACCTTTCACCTTACACAAAAATCCACTCATCATGGATTAAAGACTTACATCTATGACCTGAAACCATCAAATTATTAGAGAACATTGGAAAAACCCTGCAAGATATATTACCAGCAAAGACTTCCTAGGAAAGACCCTGCAGGTCCAGGCAGTCAAAGCCAAAATTAACTATTGGGATTGAATCAAATTGAGAAGTTTCTGTTCTGCAAAAGAAACAGTCAGGAGAGTGAAGAGGCAACCGACAGAATGGGAAAACATATTTGCAAACTACGCAACAGATAAAGGGTTGATAAGCAGAATCTTCAAAGAAATCATGAAACTCCACAACATCAAAACAAAAAACCCACTTAAGAGATGGGCCAAGGACCTCAATAGACATTTTTCAAAAGAGGAAATCCAAATGGCCAACAGGCACATGAAAAAATGTTCAAGATCACTAACAATCAGGGAAATGCAAATCAAAACCACAATGAGGTTTCACCTCACGCCAGTTAGAATGGCTTACATTCAGAAATCTACCAACAACAGATGCTGGCGAGGATGTGGGGAAAAAGGGACACTAACTGTTTGTGGGAATACAAACTGGTTAAGCCACTATGGAAGTCAGTCTGGAGATTCCTCAGAAACCTGAAGATAACCCTACCATTCAATCCAGCCATCCCACTCCTTGGAATTTACCCAAAGGAAATTAAATTGGCAAACAAAAAAGCTGTCTGCACATTAATGTTTATTGCAGCTCAATTCACAATAGCTAAGACATGGAACCAACCCAAATGCCCATCAACAGTAGACTGTATAAAAAATTATGGGACATGTACTCTATAGAATACTATACAGCAGTCAAAAAAATGAAATCCAGTCATTTGCAACAAGATGAAAGAATCTGGAAAATATCTTGTTGAGTGAATTAAGCCAGTCCCAAAGGGACAAATATCATATGTTCTCCCTGCTCGGCGACAACTAACTGAGCACCAAAGGGAAAACCTGTTGAAGTGAAATTGACACTATGAGAAACAGTGACTTTATCAGCTCTTGTGCTGACTGTTGATGTACAATGTAATACTTTAACCATTTTAGTATTTTTTTCTTTTTTTTAAATATCCTTTTTTTTTGACAGGCAGAGTGGACAGTGGGAGAGAGAAACAGAGAGAAAGGTCTTCCTTTTGCCATTGGTTCACCCTCCAATGGCCACTGCGGCTAGTGTGCTGCGGCCAGCACACTGCGCTGATCTGAAGCCTGGAGCCAGGTGCATATCCTGGTCTCCCATGGGGTGCAGGGCCCAAGCACTTGGGCCATCCTCCACTGCACTCCCTGGCCACAGCAGAGAGCTGGCCTGGAAGAGGGGCAACCAGGACAGAATCCGGTGCCCCGACCAGGACTAGAACCCAGTGTGCTGGCGCAGCAAGGCGGAGGATTAGCCTAACGAGCTGCGGTGCTGGTCGGTATTTTTTCTTTGTTTTGTTCTAGTACTATTGGTTGAACTCTGTAATTAACACACAATTATTCTTAAGTGTTTAAATTTTAACTGAAAAGTGATCCCTGTTAAATATAAGAGTGGGAATAAGAAAGAGAGGAGATATACAATTTGGGACATGCTCAATTGGACTTACCCCAAATGGTGGAGTTAGAATCGTGCCAGGGGATTCCAATACAATCCTATGAAGGTGGCATGTACCAATGCCATCTCACTAGTCCAAGTGATCAATTTAAGTTCACAATTGATCACATGGATAGGTCTAAGACTCAAAGGGATCACACAAACAAGACTAGTGTCTGCTAATACTAACTAATAGAATAAAAAAGGGAGAGAACGATTCATCATGGGAAGTGGGATACACTGCAGACTCATAGAATGGCAGATGTCCTAAATAGCACTCTGAACTCAGAATCAGCCCTTAAGGCATTTGGATCTGGCTGAAGAGCCCATGAGAGTATTTTAGGCATGGAAAGCCAAGACACCCTGAAAAAAAAAAAAACCTAAATACATTATCCCTCTTAGTAGTTTTTTTATCTGTTCTACTTAATATGACTGGTTTAGATCTGTAATTGATGTACAGTTATTCTTAAGTGTTGAAAATTAACTGAAATGCGATCCCTGTTGAACATGGTGGTGGGAATGGGAGAGGGAAGAGATGTATAATTTGGGACATGCTCAGGCTGACTTGCCCCAAGTGGTGGAGTTGGAAGCATACCAGGGGATTCCAATTCAATCCCATCGAGGTGGCATGTACCAATGCCATCTCACTGTTCCAGGTGATCAGTTTCAGTTCACAGTTGGTCATGGTGAAGGGACTGGGAGTCAAAGGGAGCACATAGACAAGTCTAGTACCTGCTAACGCTAACTGATGGAGTAAATAAAGGGGAGAGTGATCCAACATGGGAAGTGAGATACTCAGCAGACTCATAGAATGGCAGATGTCCTAAATAGCACTCTGGCCTCAGAATCAGCCCTAAAGGCATTCGGAGCTGGCTGAAAAGCTCATGAGAGTATTTCAGGCATGGAAAGCCAAGACACTCTGGCAAAAGATCTCTGCGAGTGAGATCCCAGTGGAAAGAACAGGTCTTCAAAGAAGGAGGTACCTTTCTCTGAAGGGAGGAGAGAACCTCCACTTTGACTATGACCTTGTCTAAACAAGATAAGAGTCGGAGAACTCAGAGGGCTTCCATAGCCTTGGAAACTCATGACTGGAGCATAGGGAGATTACTGATGCCATAGACAGGAGTGTCAATTGGTAAAGTCAACAACAGGAGTCACTGTGCACTTACTCCTCATGTAGGATCTCTGTCCTTAATGTGCTGTGTATTGAGATTTAATGCTATAACGAGTACTCAAACAATATATTTCACTTTGTGTTTCTATGGGGGTGCAAACTGTTGAAATCCTTACTTAATGCATACTAAACTGATCCTCTGTAAAAAAAAAAAAAAAAAGAAATTATCAATTCCCAACTTGACTCTCACTGGGATTAAACATGACAATAGGTCAGATCTGATTTCATCATCATTTAAAAAAATCATCTATTATTTTTCACTTTATGTTTCTGTGTGGGAGCAAACTGTTGAAATCCATACTTAATGTATACTAAGCTAATCTTCTGTATATTAAGATAATCGAAAATGAATCTTGATGTGAATGGAAGGGGAGAGGGAGTGGGAAAGGGGAGGGTTGTGGGTGGGAGGGACGGTATGGGGGGGAAGCCATTGTAATCCATAAGTCGTACTTTGGAAATTTATATGCATTAAATAAAAGTTTAAAAAAAAAAAAAAACCTAAATGAAAGATCTCTGCAAGTGAGATCCCAGTGGCAAGAACGAGCCATCAAAGACGGAGGTACCTTTCTCTGAAGGGAGGATAGAATTTCCACTTTGACTATGATCCTGGAGGAATAAGATCAAAGTCGGAGAACTCAAAAGGCTTCCATAGCCTTGGCAACTCATAACTAGAGCCTAGCGAGATTACTGACGCCATAAACAAGAGTGTCAAACTGTTAAGTCAACAACAGGAGTCACTGTGTACTTACTTCTCATGTGGGATCTGCCCTTAATGTGTTGTCCAATGTGAAGTAATGCTATAACTAGTACTGAAAGAGTATTTTACACTTTGTGTTTCTGTGTGGGTGCAAACTGATGAAATCTTTACTTAATATATACTAAATCAATCTTCTTTATATAAAGATAATTGAAAATGAATCTTGATGTGAATGGAATGGGAGAGGGAGCGGGAGATGGGAGGGGTGCGAGTGGGAGGGAAGTTATTGTGGGGGAATTCCATTGTAAGCCATACACTGTACTTTGGATATTTATATTTACTAAATAAATAAAATAAAAGAAATTTTAACAATTAAAAATAATCCCAGTAGCATATTTAAAAGAAACAAAATAAATATCCTAAAATTCATATGGCAACAAATGTGAAATTTTGGCAATATCTATTGTATATATTTTCAAGAATCCCCAAAAGAAGGCCAGCGCCACGGCTCCCTAGGCTAATCCTCCACCTTGTGGCGCCGGCACAGTGGGTTCTAGTCCCAGTCGGGGCGCTGGATTCTGTCCTGGTTGCCTCTCTTCCAGGCCAGCTCTCTGCTGTGGCCAGGGAGTGCAGTGGAGGATGGCCCAAGTGCTTGGGCCCTGCACCCCATGGGAGACCAGGATAAGTACCTGGTTCCTGCCATTGGATCAGTGCGGTGCGCCGGCTGCAGCACGCCGGCTGTGGTGGCCATTAGAGGGTGAACCAACAGCAAAGGAAGACCTTTCTCTCTCTCTCTCTCTCACTGTCCACTCTGCCTGTCAAAAAATAAAAAAAAAAATAAATAAATAAAAATAAAAATTAAAAAAAGAATCCCCAAAATATTATATTTAATGTCAGGTCAATTCAGAAATAGAAGGTGTTCATCACAGTACTTAATTTCTTTTTTTTTCAACTTTTATTTAATAAATATAAATTGCTAAAGTAAAACTTGAATTATAGCGGCTTTTCCCCCCACAACCTCCCTCCCACCCACAACCATCCCATCTCTCACTCCCTCTTCCATCCCATTCTTCATCAAGATTCATGTGTAATTATCTATATATTCAGAAGTTCAACTTAGTATAAACTAAGTAAAAATTTCAATGAATTGCACCCACACAGACACACAAAGTATAACGCATTATTTAAGTAGTAGTTTTCCCAGCATAGTACAACACATTAAGAACAGAGGTCCTACATGGGTAGCAGGTGCACAGTGACTCCCGCTGTTGATTTAACAACTGACACTCTTATTTATGGCGTCACTAATCAACCAAAGCTCTTGTCATGAGCTGCCAAGTCTATGGAAGCCTCTTGAGTTCACCAACTCTGATCTTATTTCAACAAGGCTATTTTCCATGTGGAAGTTCTCTCCCCCCTTCAGATAAAGATATTTCCTAGTTTGATAGCCCATTCTTTCTGCTGGGATCTCATTTACAGAGATTTTTTCATTTAGATAATTTTTTTTTTTTTGCCACAGTGTCTTGGCTTTCTATGCATGCAAAACACTCATGTGCATTTAGCCAAATCTGAATGCCTTAAGGGCTGATTCTGAGGCCAGAATTCTGTTTAGAGCATTTACCATTCTGGGAATCTGCTGTGTATCTTGCTTCCCATGTAGGACCATTATTTCCTTTTTAATTCTATCAACTATTTGCAGATGCTGGTATTATTTATGTAATCCCTTTGAAACTTAATCCTATGTTTTTGATCAATTATGAACTTACACTGATCACTTTGACTAGTGAGATGGAATTGGTAATGCCAACTTGATGGGATTGAAATGGAATCCCTAGGATGTTTGTAGCTCTACCATTAGGGGTAGAGTGGGATGGCTGGGTTGTATGGTAGTGTTATATCACGTTTCTGAGGAAGGTCCAAAATGACTTCTATAGTGGCTTTACCAGTTTGCATTCCCACAAGTAGTGGATGAGTGTCCCTTTTCTCCCACATCCTCACAAGCATCTGTTGTTAGTTGATTTCTGTATATAAGCCATTCTAACTGGGGTGAGGTGAAACCTCATGGTAGTGTTGATTTGCATTTCCCTGCTTGCTAATGATCCTGGACATTTTTCATATACCCGTTGGCCATTTGGATTTCCCCTTTTGAAAATATATATTGAGGGCTGGCGCTGCAGCTCACTAGGCTAATCCTCCACCTTGCAGTGCCGGCACACCGGGTTCTAGTCCTGGTCAGGGCGCCAGATTCTGTCCCAGTTGCCCCTCTTCCAGGCCAGCTCTCTGCTGTGGCCAGGGAGTGCAGTGGAGGATGGCCCAAGTGCTTGGGCACTGCACCCCATGGGAGACCAGGAGAAGCACCTGGCTCCTGCCATCGGATCAGTGCAGTGCGCCAGCCGCGGCAGCCATTGGAGGGTGAACCAATGGCAAAGAAGACCTTTTGCTCTGTCTCTCTCTCTCACTGTCCACTCTGCCTGTCAAAAAACAAAACAAACAAACAAACAAAAAAAAAAACCAAAAAAAAGAATTCTTGAAAAAAAAAAAAGAAAAGAAAAAATATATTGAGGCCCTTGGCCCATCCTTTAAGTGGGTTGTTTGTTTTGTTGTTGTGGTTTTCTTGATTTCTTTGTAGATTCTGGTAATTAATCCTTTATTGGTTGCATAATTTGCAAATATTCTTTCCCTTTCTGTCAGTTGCCTCTTCACTTTCCTGTTTCTTTTGAAGTACAGAGATTTCTCATTTTCTTGTAATCCTAATTGTTAATTTTGGCTTTGACTGACTGTGCCTCCCGGGTCTTTTCCAAGAAATCTTTGACTGTGCCTACATCATCCAGGGTTTCTCCGATGTTCTCTAATAATCTGATGGTGTCAGGTCATAGATTTAGATCTTTAATCCATGTTGAGTGGATTTTTGTGTAAGGTGTAAGGTAGGAGCCTTGCTTCATGCTTTTGCATGTGGAAATCCAATTTTCCCAGCACCATTTGTTAAATAGACTGTCCTCATTCCAGGGATTGGGTTTAGATCCTTGATCAAATATAAGTTGGCTATAGATGTTGGGATTGATTTCTGGTGTTTCTATTCTGTTTCATTGGTCTATCCAGATGTTTGGATTGGTTTCTGGTGTTTCTATTCTGTTCCATTGGTCTATCCATCTGTTTCTGTACCAGTACCATGCTGTTTTGATTACAACTGTCCTGTAGTATGTCCTGAAATCTGGTATTGTGGTGCCTCCGGCTTTGTTTTTGTTGTACAAGATTGCTTTAGCTATTCGAGGTCTCTTGTGCCTCCATATGAATTTTAGCATCATGTTTTCCAGATCTGAGAAGAAGGTCTTGATACTTTGATTGGTATTGCATTGAATCTATAAATTGCTTTTGGGAGAATTGACATTTTGATGGTATTGATTCTTCCAATCCATGAGCATGGAAGATTTTTCCATTTCTTGGTATCCTCTTCTATTTCTTTCTTTAAGCTTTTGTAATTTTCATCGTAGAGACCTTGAACATCCTTGGTTAAGTTTATTGCAAGGTATTTGATTGTTTTTGTAGCTATTGTGAATAGGATTGATCTTAGCAGTTCTTTCTCAGCTGCGGCATTGCCTGTGTATACAAAGGCTGTTGATTTTTTTTAACATTTATTTAATGAATATAAATTTCCAAAGTACGACTTATGGATTACAATGGCTTCCCCCCCATACCGTCCCTCCCACCCACCACCCTCCCCTTTCCCACTCCCTCTCCCCTTCCATTCACATCAAGATTCATTTTCGATTATCTTAGTATACAGAAGATCAGCTTATTATACCTTAAGTAAGGATTTCAACAGTTTGTTCCCACACAGAAACATAAAGTGAAAAATAATAGACGATTTTTTTTTAAATGATGATGAAATCAGATCAGACCTATTGTCATGTTTAATCCCAGTGAGAGTTAAGTTGGGAGTTGATAATTTCTTTTTTTTTATTTTTTACAGAGGATCAGTTTAGTATGCATTAAGTAAAGATTTCAACAGTTTGCACCCCCATAGAAACACAAAGTGAAATATATTGTTTGAGTACTCGTTATAGCATTAAATCTCAATGCACAGCACATTAAGGACAGAGATCCTACATGAGGAGTAAGTGCACAGTGACTCCTGTTGTTGACTTTACCAATTGACACTCCTGTCTATGGCATCAGTAATCTCCCTATGCTCCAGTCATGGGTTTCCAAGGCTATGGAAGCCCTCTGAGTTCTCCGATTCTTATCTTGTTTAGACAAGGTCATAGTCAAGGTGGGGGTTCTCTCCTCCCTTCAGAGAAAGGTACCTCCTTTATGATGACCGGTTCTTTCCACTGAGATCTCACTCACAGAGATCTTTTGCCAGAGTGTCTTGGCTTTCCATGCCTGAAATACTCTCATGGGCTTTTCAGCCAGATCAGAATGCCTTTAGGGCTGATTCTGAGGCCAGAGTGCTATTTAGGACATCTGCCATTCTATGAGTCTGCTGAGTATCTCACTTCCCATGTTGCATCACTCTCCCCTTCATTTATTCTATCGGTTAGTGTTAGCAGGTACTAGACTTGTTTATGTGCTCCCTTTGACTCTTAGTCCTTTCATTATTATCAATTGTGAACTGAAATTGATCACTTGGAATAGTAAGATGGCATTGGTACATGACACCTCGATGGGATTGAATTGGAATCCCCTGGTATGTTTCTAACTCTACCATTTGGGGCAAGTCAGCTTGAGCATGTCCCAAATTATACATCTCTTCCCTCTCTTATTCCCACTCTTATGTTTAACAGGGATCACATTTCAGTTAATTTTCAACACTTAAGAATAACTGTGAATTAATTACAGAATTAAACCAGTCATATTAAGTAGAACAGACAAAAAAACTACTAAGAGGGATAATGTATTAAGTTGTTCATTAACAGTCAGGGCTATGCTGATCAAGTCACCGTTTCCTATAGTGTCCATTTCACTTCAACAAGTTTCCTTTTTGGTGTTCAGTCAGTTGTCACCGATCAGGGAGAACATATGGTATTTGTCCCTTTGGGACTGGCTTAATTCACTCAGCATGATGTGTTCCAGATTCCTCCATTTTGTTGCAAATGACTGGATTTCATTGTTTCTTACTGCGGTATAGTATTCTAAAGAATACATATCCCATAATTTCTTTATCCAGTCTACCGTTGATGGGCATTTAGGTTGATTCCAGGTCTTAGCTATTGTGAATTGAGCTGCAATAAACATTGCAGACCGCTTTTTTGTTTGGCAATTTAAATTCCTTTGGGTAAATTCCAAGGAGTGGGATGGCTGAGTCGAACGGTAGGGTTATCTTCAGGTTTCTGAGGAATCTCCAGACTGACTTCCATAGTGGCTTGACCAGTTTGCATTCCCACCAACAGTGGGTTAGTGTCCCTTTTTCCCCACATCCTCGCCAGCATCTGTTGTTGGTAGATTTCTGCATGTGAGCCATTCTAACCGGGGTGAGGTGAAACCTCATTGTGGTTTTGATTTGCATTTCCCTGATTGTTAGTGATCTTGAACATTTTTTCATGTGCCTGTTGGCCATTTGGATTTCCTCTTTTGAAAAATGTCTATTGAGGTCCTTGGCCCATCTCTTAAGTGGGTTGTTGGTTTTGTTTTTGTGGAGTTTCTTGATCTCTTTGTAGATTCTGGTTATTAACCCTTTACCTGTTGCATAGTTTGCAAATATTTTTTCCCATTCTGTCGGTTGTCTCTTCACTCTCCTGACTGTTTCTTTTGCAGTACAGAAACTTCTCAATTTGATTCAATCCCAACAGTTGATTTTGGCTTTGACTGCCTGTGCCTCCCGGGTCTTTTTCAGAAATTCTTTGCTTGTGCCAATATCTTGAAGGGTTTCTCCAATGTTCTCTAGTAACTTGATGGTGTCAGGTCATAGATTTAGGTCTTTAATCCATGTTGAGTGGATTTTTGTGTAAGGTGTAAGGTAGGGGTCTTGCTTCATGATTCTGCACGTGGAAATCCAATTTTCCCAGCACCATTTGTTAAATAGACTGTCCTTGCTCCAGGAATGAGTTTTAGATCCTTGATCAAATATAAGTTGGCTGTAGATGTTTGGGTTGATTTCTGGTGTTTCGATTCTGTTCCATTGGTCTATCCATCTGTTTCTGTACCAGTACCATGCTCTTTTGATTACAACTGTCCTGTAGTATGTCCTGAAATCTGGTATTGTGGTGCCTCCGGCTTTGTTTTTGTTGTATAAGATTGCTTTAGCTATTCGAGGTCTCTTGTGCCTCCATATGAATTTTAGCATCATGTTTTCCAGATCTGAGAAGAAGGTCTTGATATTTTGATTGGTATTGCATTGAATCTGTAAATTGCTTTTGGGAGAATTGACATTTTGATGGTATTGATTCTTCCAATCCATGAGCATGGAAGATTTTTCCATTTCTTGGTATCCTCTTCTATTTCTTTCTTTAAGCTTTTGTAATTTTCATCGTAGAGACCTTGAACATCCTTGGTTAAGTTTATTGCAAGGTATTTGATTGTTTTTGTAGCTATTGTGAATAGGATTGATCTTAGCAGTTCTTTCTCAGCTGCGGCATTGCCTGTGTATACAAAGGCTGTTGATTTTTGTGCATTGATTTTATATCCTTCTACTTCGCCAAACTCTTCTATGAGTTCCAATAGTCTCTTAGTAGAGTTCTTTGGATCCCCTAAATAAAGAATCATATCATCTGCAAAGAGGGATAGTTTGAGTTCTTCCTTCCCAATTTGTATCCCTTTAATTTCTTTTTCTTGTCTACTGGCTCTGGCTAAAACTTCGAGAACTATATTGAGTGGCAGTGGTGAGAGTGGGCATCCCTGTCTGGTACCAGATCTCAGTGGAAATGCTTCCAACTTTCCCCCATTCAATAGGATGCTGGCCATTGTTTTTTCATAAATTGCTTTGATTTTTTTGAGGAATGTTCCTTCTATACCCAATTTGCTTAGAGTTTTCATCATGAAAGGGTGTTGAATTTTCTCAAATGCTTTCTCTGCATCTATTGAGATAATCATATGGTTTTTCTTTTGCAGTCTGTTAATGTGGTGTATCACATTGATTGTTTTGTGTACATTAAACCTTCCCTGCATACCAGGGATAAATTCCACTTGGTCTGGGTTATGATCTTTCTGATGTGTTGTTGCATGCTATTGGCCAGAATTTTATTGGGGATTTTTGCATCTATGATCGTCAGGGAAATTGGTCTGTAATTCTCTTTCTCTGCTGCAGCTTTTTCAGGTAGGAATTAAGGTGATGCTGGATTCATAGAAACAATTTGGGAGGACTCCCTCTTTTTCAATTGTTCTGAATAGTTTGAGAGGAATTGGAGTTAATTTTTCTTTAAATGTCTGGTAGATCAGAAGTGAATTCATCCAGTCCTGGGCTTTTCTTTGTTAAGAGGGCATTTATTACTGATTAAATTTCTGACTCATTTATATGTCTGTTTAGGTTTCCTATGTCTTCCTGGTTCAATTTAGGTAGGTTGCATGTGTCCAGGAATCCATCCATTTCTGATAGATTTCCCTGTTTGCTGGCATACAAGTCCTTGTAGTAATTTCTGATGATTCTTTTTATTTCTGTGGTGTCTGTTGTTACATTTCCTTTTTAGTCTCTGATTTTATTGATTGGGGTCTTTTCTCTTCTTTTTTTAGTTAGTTGGGCCAATGGGGTGTCAATTTTATTCATTTTTTCAAAAAGCAGCTCCTCATTTGGCTGTAATGTTTTTTTGGATTCAATCCTGTTGATTTCTTCTCTGTTTTAATTATTTCTCTTCTCCTACTAGATTTCGGTCTGGGTTACTGCAGATTTTCTAGATCCTTGAGATGAATTGAAAGCTCATTGATTTGGTGCCTTTCCAATTTCTTGATGTAGGCACCTATTGATATGAACTTAACTCCTAACACTGCTTTTGCTGTATCCCATAAGTTTTGGTATGTTGTGCTGTTATCCTTATTTACTTCCAGAAAGTTTTTGATTTCTCTTTTGATTTCTTCTATGACCTATTGTTCATTCAGGAGCATGTTGTTCAATCTCCATGTGTTTGCGTATGCTCTAGGGATTCCTGAGTTGCTAATTTCCAACTTCATTCCTTTATGGTCTGAGAAGCTGCATGGTATGATTCTAATTCTTTTGAATTTGCTGAGACTTGCTTTATGGCCTAGTATGTGGTCAATCCTAGAGAAGGTTCCATGCACTGCTGAGAATAATGTAAATGCTTTCTGTGTAGGATGAAAAGTTCTGTACATATCTGATAGATCCATTTGGGCTATAGTGTCATTTAAATCTACTGTATTCTTGTTGATCTTCTGTCCTGTTGATCTGTCTATTTCTGAGAGTGGAGTATTGAAGTCGCTCAGTACTATTGTAGTAGAGTCTAAGTCTCCCTTTAAGGCCCTTAACAAATCTTTTAAATAAACTGGTGCCCTGTAATTAGGTACATATACATTGATAATCATTGTATCTTCCTGTTGAATTGATCCCTTAATCATTAAATAGTGCCCCTCTTTGTCTCTCTTAACTGTTTTTGTGGTAATGTTTATATTTTCTGGTATTAAGATGGCTACACCCGCTCTTTTTTTCATTTCTGTTGGCATGGTATATCTTTTTCCAGCCTTTCACTTTCAGTCTGCATGCATCTTTGTAGGAAAGATGTGTTTCTTGTAAGCAGCCAAAAGATGGATTTTGTTCCTTAACCTGATCAGCCAATCTGTGTCTTTTAACTGGACAGTTCAGGCCATTAACGTTCAATGTGACTATTGATAAGTAGTAACTTTGCCCTGCCATTTGCCAAAGATATTTCCTAATATATGCTTTGAATTCCCTGTGATCTTTTGCTGTGAGGTTTTCTTCCTTTACCTTCTTTCATATTGATGATCGTTTTTCTGTGTTTCTGTGTGTAAGACATCTTTAAGCATCTTTTGCAGGGCTGGACGTGTGGCGACAAATTCTTTCAATTTCTGTTTGCTATGAAAGGTCTTTATTTCACCTTCATTCACAAATGAGAGCTTGGCAGGATATAATATTCTGGGCTGGCAGTTTTTCTCTCTTAGTACCTGGGCTATGTCTCCCCATTCCCTTCTAGCCTATAGGGTTTCTGATGAGAAGTCTGCTGTGAGTCTAATTGGAGATCCTCTGAGAGTAATCTGACGTTTCTCTCTTTTGCACATTTTAGGATCTTTTCTTTATGTTTCACTGTGGTAAGTTTAATTACCAGGTATTGTGGTGAGGATCTCATTTGGTCAGGTTTATTAGGGGTTCTATGAGCTTCCTGTACTAGGATGTCTCTGTCCTTCTCCAAACCTTGGAAGTTTTCTGCTAGTATCTCACTAAAAAGGCCTTCTAATCCTTTCTCCCTCTCCATGCCTTCAGGAACTCCTAGAACCCAAATGTTGGGTTTTTTAATAGTATCCTGTAGATTCCCAACAATATTTTTTAGATTTCTAATTTCCTCTTCTTTTCTTTGGTTTGACTGTATCCTTTCCTGTTCTCTGTCTTCTAAGTCTGATATTCTCTCTTCTGCTTCACCCATTCTGTTTTTAAGGCTCTCTAATGTGTTTGTCATTTGATCTATTGAATTCTTCATTTCATTATGATTTCTCATCACTTTCACAGTTTCATGTTCTACTAGTTGTTTCATTTCATTTTGATTCCTCCTTAATATTTCATTTTCGTGAGAAAGATTTTCTATCTTGTCCATTAAGGATTTCTGTAGTTCAAGAATTTGTTTTTGAGAACTTCTTAATGTTCTTATCAATTTTTTGAGATCCACTTCTTGCATTTCTTCTATCTCATCATCTTCATAATCTTGAATTGGGGTGTGTTTATCATTTCGGGGCATCATAGTGTCTTCCTTGTTCTTGTTACCTCGGTTTCTGCATTTGTTTGGCATTGTGGAGATATTCTTTGTTTTCTTTGCTGTGGTGTTTTTTCTTGTTATACTATGACTCTAGATTTGTGGACTGTCTGGTTTTGATGGAGCCTTAGAGGCTTGAGATGGGTGTGGCCTGAGAGCTCTGCTTGGATCCTCAGGGATAAGGGTGTTCCAAAGGTGACACTCTCACATTAGGTGTGGTAAATCTCTCTTTCTTTCTTTCTTTCTTTTTTTTTTTTTTTTTGATTCAAAAGGGAAGTAATTCCACACAGCTGAGCAGAATTGAAGGTGGTTAGCAGGTGAATGATATACCCACATGAGCCAGAGATCTGAAGCTCTTTCCCAAGGACCACACAGGGAATCTGTGATGTCCTCAGTGTGGGCTCAAATTCTCCTGCAGTCTCCCACTGTGTTGCCAAGGTTACGGAATTGTAGCATCTCTGGAGAGTACTCACGTGAATTCCATGAGTTCTCTCCCTCACCATTTCTTTTTTCACAGTCTCAGTTCAGTAGCAGCACACATTCACTAGGTCCTAATCTCCTGTTATTTCACCGCCCACCCCGAGTCAGGTTTTTCTGCTAGGCTGAGGGCCGGTGCAGACCTGAGGTTGCCCCACTTATGACATATGTCCAAAATGGCGCTTGCTCTTTATCTTGCTTGCCTTTGAGAGGTGAGTGGAGAGAGAGAAACTCGGGTCCATATCGGTCACTTTTTTTTTTCCTCTCTCTTCTAGTTAGCCTGGTGAACTTTTCCCCACAGGGTTTCAAGCCTCATTCCCTCTAGTCTCCTCTTACCACTTTCCTGCTGATGTCTCAGGCTATTGAGGCTCGGCTCACCTTGTGTTCCAGCGCTGGTGTGTTGAGTCTGCCACTGGTGTCCCGAACTGTGGGCTCCCACGCTCTCCACACAGGTCTACTGTGAATCACTAGTTCCAGAAGAGTTTCCTTTGCTGTTTCTTCCCCTACTCTTCCTTGAACCTGCAGTATCTCCACTTTTATTAAACTGTCTCTTCCCGAACTATCAGTGTGCTCCCTTACTATTCTGCCATCTTGTAGCTCTCTAAATACACTACTGGGGTTTTTAAACCACTCATCAAATATGGACATTTTCAGAATATTTTATTCAAATCATGGTTTCAGTTGAGCAAGGCGAATAAGTCTTAGAGATCTGAGTGCAACATAACATTTACAGGTAATAATATCATAGTGTGCACTTAGTTTTTTTTAACACAGCAGATCTCATGATAAATGTACTCACCACAAACAAAATTAAAACAGAACAAATGAGCACAGGGGAACTTTTAGGGCTAGGTAGATATGCTTATTACGTTGCTTGTGATAACTTCACAAGTATGTGTTCCAATTCATCAAATTGTATAAACCTAAATATTTGAAACCTTTTTATAGCTCAATTATACCTAAATACAGCTATGAACAGAAAAAAACAAACAAACAGATATTTGGAGCATCTATCTTGGTGTGACTCGTTTGTTTAAGTTAAAGATATATAGATATAGGGATGCTATTTAAATACTCTTTTTTTTTCTTTTTTAAAGATTTACATTTTTGTTTACTTGAAAGCCAGAGTCAGAGAGAGAGAGAGACCCTGCATCCACTGGTTCACTCCCAAATAGCTGCAAAGGCCAGGATTGGGCCAGGCAGAAGCCAGGAAACAGGATCCTCTTCTGATTCTCCTACGTGGGTGCAGGGACCCAAGCACTTGGGCCATTCTCCACTGCTTTCCCTGTGGCCTTAGCAGAGTCGCAAATTGGTGCCTATGTGGGATGCTGGTGTTTCAAGTGGCAGCTTAACATGTTATACCACAATGCTGGTCCCCTTGATTGCATTTCAGGATGGTTAAAAAAAATTAAGATAGTTGGTTGGGAAATTTTGAGCATTAAAAAAAAAACCTCAAAAAGTTAGATTTTCTTAGCATCAGAATGCAAAGGAGCACTGAGAAGAAATTTTACTGTAACAAATTTAACAAACATTTTCTTCTCTGAAACGCTAACAGCTATTCCTAATCACAACAGCATTTCTTTCTTCATCATTAGCAATGCCTTTGAAATTACTCCTAACAACATTGCTATTCTTACAACATTCCCACAACTTCTGCCATTGTTACTGCTGTTGCTGCCACCGGAAATATGTCATGTCTGATTGGATCATGCATGATACAAATTAATACTTAATGTATAGGATAGGGATGTGGGGTTTGGAAACTTCCAGTGAGAAAAATACTTTTGGTGCCCATTACTTCATTTGTTCCTGGATTCATGTATCTGACTACATACACAGAGAGACTTATGTGCCCTGCAACGTCTTATTCACTGGAGTAGGGCAGTGAGTAGGATACAAAAACACTGTGTCTAAGAGGTATGTCTGTTACTTGAGAAAATAGAAAATAAACTAACAAGCTAGCATATAACAATGGCAGTGAGCGTAAGCTGCTACATGGCGTACGTGATAATGCATCGGTGCAATAAATGACATCTAAAGAAGAGTAAGTCCATGCTGAATTCACTATTCAAATAAGCATTCCTTGGAGAGATGCCTAACTTCTTTAGCATGACTTTGCCTGTATTTCTGTGAGTTACTAGGAGAGATTATTGATTCTTTGCTTGAACATGGCACACTCTATTTTACTGAAATTTCTACTCAGGCCCCTTGTGTCCTTGTGAGCAGGCAGTCACCCTGCACAGGTGGGGGGCCTGAAATCCAGGCTGAGGAAGCCTGTCAAAATGTCTGTGCCATCACTGGCCATGGATCTGGATGGCTTCGAGTTGTCATCCAGGCCAAAATGCTACCACTCATATTGCTGGATGAATAATTTTGTTTTGTATTTTCAATGCCCAAGAACAACAAATTTTAGGCCCGATACCTAAGGAGGCAATTCATACAGTAGCGACTCTAGAAGAAAAGACAGGAAAATTCAGAATTTCTGGATTCTAGAATTTGGACTGTAATTTTCACCTTTGTAAATAGTTTTATTTAAGATATATATATATATATATGCATACACAAAAAATATACAGATTTGTGTCTGAGCTCTGACCTTGGACACATGTATTTACTTAATGCTGGAACATTCTGAGACAGTTATTCTGTGAATTAGAATAATTCCTATATTTTGCATTTTATTACATATTAAATCATAAATAATACTAGCACAAAAAGAGTGAAAATTCATATCTATATGATAATTATATACAGTACAATGAAGCGATTTTCCCCTTAATGTAAATTAATTAACTCTCTACTATAGACCAAGGAAAAGTAATTTGATAAAATATGCAAAATTACAAATATGTTTCTTAACTACCTTTTCTTTTATGATTTTCTTTTATTCAAGTCTGCAATTTAGTTATATAATAAAGAGTATAATTCACCCGAAGGTTCCGGCATTTGTAACATGCTAGTTATGTAAAGTTATGTAAAAATACTTCCATGTACAATATTCTTAGTGCTTTGGGTACAGAGAAACAAGTATTTGCTTGGTGTATTCAGATGTGAACATTCTTTTTGAGTAGTCGTATGCCCAATAGCCTATGAATATTTATAGAATCTGAAGCAAAGAAACACTTAGCACCTTAAATTTGATGATCACAGTTTTGTTAACAGTTCAAAAGTTTCATGTTCTCCTTTGAGAGAAGCAGTCTCTGATCTACATCTGAAAGATTGAGTAAAGTGACACATATTAATTTTTAAGCAAATAACAAATTTTGCAAATGAAACATAAGCAGATTTGATTCTCTCCCAGCCCTGAAGAAGATACTGCTTAAATTTTTATGCTGGAGATTTTTTAAAATTAATTTTTGTCTTTCTTCTAAGACTCCAGTACTTCTTATAGACACTTAAAGAAGCCCTAGATGCTTAGTACAAACATCAAAAGAAATATGAACACATATATCAAAGAAATAAACATTAATTAAAGTACAGCATTAAAGTGCATTCTCCAAATTTTTAATTTGCTAGATACTTCTGTGTTCTTTGTGCTAGTGTCTGAGAATAATTTTCAGAGGTCACAGTGTTTACTGTTCAGAAAGAACAACTTTAATGTATTACAAAAAATTTCATCAAAGGTAGTATTAGTATTAACTTGTAGCAACATTTGAGAATGTTTATCTACTTAAGCACTGAGAAATTCCAAAGTAAAAAAGAATTTAAAATGTTGACTGATATTCTAATTTTTCTCTGAGTGTGCTGCATTATTATCATGCATAGGTGATTTTTTTTCCTATTTTTGATTTTTTCATCATTAATTAACTGCAAATGTATGCAATTTAAGAAGTAAATGATACCAGTTATGGATGTGTAGTCAACTCAAATTTAAATACAACTATTTATAATAAAGGATATAAGCTCGGATGCATAATAGTTTTTAAAAATATGTATTTAGTTGAAAGGGAAAAAGAGAGAGAATCAATCTTCATTCACTGGCTTACTTACCAAATGGACACAGCAGCCAGAGCTGGGTCACACTGAAGCCAGGAGCCAGGAACCCCAGCCAGGTCTCCCATGCAGGTGGGAGGGGCCTAAGCACTTGGGCCATCTTCTACTGCCTTCCCAGCACATTAGCAGAGGGAGGGATTGAAGCACAGCAGCTGGGACTCTAATATGTGATACTGGTGTCGCAGGCATTGACTTAACCCACTGTGCCACAATACCAGCCCCAGATACATAATCTTTTAAAAATAAAACATCTAAGTTGGAGTTATTGGAGAATCCCTATGTTTTGTCATTTTTCCTTAGTTTTGCTATTACTTTATAGAGACCTGTAATCATGTTTTTGTCATTATTTACTTCATTGAAACATTTTGGTTGATGCACTGAAAGAAACTGTAAGATGAAAGACAATGTATATGGATTTACATATTTGTCAATTGATGTATTCTTCAGCCATAATTGATATAGCAAAATCAAAAGCTTACAGTCTTAGTTATAATTCGTAGTCAATAACAAAAACAAATGGGGATGTTAAGGTGCCAGTTGGGATTCCTGCATCTTGTATCAGAACTCGTGGATTCCAGCTGGGGCTCTGGTCCCGATTCCACCTTCCTGGTAAAGCATATCTGGCCTTTCTGATGGGACACTTGGCAGAGTGCACCAGCAATGGGATCTCAACCTCTCTCTTTCTCTCTCTAATAAGAAAGATATCTCTTTCACAAAGTATTTTGAGATACATCAGCATTAGGTCACTTATGTCCAAACCAATGTGTTTTATATAATTAATTTATCAGATGGAGGGAGACAGCAGGCAGAAAAAGAAAGAGAGAGAGGGAGAGAGCTTCTTCACCCTCCAAAGGCCTACAGTGGCTGGGACTAGGACAAGACAAAGCAGAGGGTCTGGACCTCAAACCAGGACTCCATGTGGCAGGAACCTAACTACTTGGGCCATCACCCCACTGCCTTTCAGATCTTCACTGGCAAGAATCTGGAATTGGGAGAAGGGACCAGGGGTCAAACCCAGGCACTGCAGTGTGGACAAGACATCCTGAGTGACATCTTCACTGCTGGGCCAGACCAGATGCCCCAATGTTATTTTTATCATATTTTTAAAGTAGAAAAATATGTGTGCCTTAGTTCCTGTGAGTTAACATTTTTCCTTTCATCTAATTTTTAAGCATAGTAATCCTTTCTTGTAATTCTCTGGAAATACTAAGGATTTTGGGCTGCTTTTGTTCTCCTTAATTTAGTGCTACATTTCTCTTAAGGGCAAGTTTTTCAATTAGGAACAACTTTTCCCTTAAGCTTATTATCTATTTAGTATAGAACATTTCAATTTTAACTTCACTAATCAGTGTATTTATAAAGATCACTCAAACCTCTTTCAACTAGGAAACTATCTAAAACAACTTACTTTCTCTGTGCTAATATTTTATTGGCCTTTCTATTACACAGGTTTAAATAGATGAAACATCCTTAAGATTCTTGTGTTACATTTGCATTTTAATTCTGAAGAAGCATTTAAATTTTTATTGCCTTGTATTATTAATCGATTTTTCTCTATGCTTTTTAAACTTGAAAGAACACATTTTCTGTTGTTTAATAAATGTTTAGGTCTTAGTCCTATTAAGTTGTTCATAAAAGAGTAGTTTGAATATTTGGGCATCACTTATGCTATAGTAACATAAAACTCACATAATCCTGGTTTGTTTGTGCCACCAGTGGACATTTGTGATGAACTATCTACTAACCAGTGGTGTGGCTTGGAGCAGAAAAGAACAGGCCAAATATGATACAGGGGACTCAGGGATGGGTGAGCAGGACCTTGCTGGAGGCCAACAGAACATTGAAAGAGAAACAGAAAGAGCAAGATCCAAGCACCAATAACAGTTACTATTATGTGAAATTTTTACTTTAAGATTGAACTTCTTTAATTCCTCATTTTTCATTTTACTTTGAACTTTTGATTAACATGTTATACTTGCATGTTTTATGAAGTATCTTATAATATTTCAACACATATAAAGCATGAAGTGATGAAATCAATGAATTAATATTTCCATTCACTTATCTTTTATTATTATAACTTTGAGTGTGTGTGTAAAATTTATTTTGGCAACAAGAAGAGATTTGGAAAGAGCAAGATGAAGCTCTTTCTTCCTTTTTGATTTACTAAGAAATATTTTTGTGATACAGGAAATTATGGACTTTAATAATGTGATAGAGTGAAAAGATCACTGTCTTTAGTGTTCAGAGCTGTATTGAATTCACGGGAATTGATGGAATGACGTGAGGAGAACTGTTATCTTGCTGTGGATCAGTGGATCATTCTCATGCCCTGAGATTAAACCTCCATTAACTTAGGTCATTTTTATGTCCCTCAGCATTTTGTTTATTTTCTCAGTAAATGTCTTGCATAGTTTTTTTTTTAACTTTTATTTAATGAATATAAATTTCTGAAGTACAGCTTATGGATTACAATGGCTTTCCCCCCCCCATAACTTCCCTCCACCCTAACCCTCCCATCTCCCACTCCCTCTCCCATTCCATTCACATCAAGATTCATTTTCAATTATTTTTATGTATAGAAGATCAATTTAGTGTATATTAAGTAAAGATTTCAACAGTTTGCACCCACACAGAAACACAAAGTGTAAAATACTGTTTTAGTACTAGTGATAGCATTAAATCACAATGTATAGCACATTTAGGACAGAGATGATCCTACATGAGGAGTAAGTGCACAGTGACTCCTGTTGTTGACTTAACAAATTGACACTCTTGTTTATGGCATCAGTAATCACCCCAGGCTCCAGTCATGAGTTGCCAAGGCTATGGAGACCTTTTGAGTTCGCCAACTCTGATCTTATTTAGCCAAGGTCATAGTCAAAGTGGAGATTCTCTCCTCCCTTCAGAGAAAGGTACCTCCTTCTTTGATGACATGTTCTTTCCACTGGGATCTCACTCGCAGAGATCTTTCATATAGTTTTTTTCCCCCACAGTGTCTTGGTTGCATAGTTTTTTAAGATTAATTCCTAGGAATTTACTCCTCATTTTCTTGGTTTACGATCTATTTTTTTATGTTGAAATTCACCAGTTCCTTTTTTTTCTAGTTTCTTGTACAAATCGATGTATGTGTGTGTGTATCCAAATATATGTAATATATATACACACTTTTGTATGTAATAAATATGCTATATTAGTGTAAACTATAGTCATACCACTGTGCAATGGAACATTAGGATTTGCAACTTATATCTGACTGGGTTTTGGCACCTATTATCTGACCTCTCTGTACTTCACGCTTAACCTTTTTCAGCTTACAGTCAGCACTATTCTAAGGTGAGAGAGACTTTTTTTTTTAATTGAGAGAGAACATGCAGCAATTCTCTTTTTGTGTCTGACTTTTTAAACTTATAGTGGTCTACAGTTACATCCATTTTGTCGAAAATGTTCAGATTTCATTTCTTATTAGTTGTCAAAAAATTTAAGGTAAAGTAATTTGTTCATTTCCAACGTAAATACCTACTATAAAAGTCAGATAATTGACCATAACCAAATAACCTATAGTACAATCCTAAATGGCCATCAAATCACCATGATCAATAGGGTCAGAAGGAAGAATTTACATTTGATAATTAGATGGAAACCCAGAGAGATATGACATACAGTGCAGTAAATATTTTATCTACTTATTTTTGTATCCACTTTATAGTGGGGGAGAGTAAATTGCATAAGAGCCAGATGTCTTTTCAATGTTCTTCAACAGCCTCTCTTAAACGTACACAAAAATTTACATATTGCATATTTTGATGTCATTCATTCATTCTTCTTTTCTTCCTTAATCACTCCTAACGTATTCCTTCTTTTCATACCATGTCAATTATTTCTTGATCATATTAAGTGTTAAATAATTTGTGATGGTACATATATTTTTAATACTTGTTCCATGTTTCCAAATATCTAAATACTAAAAGTAGAAGCAGATTAAGTCTAATCATTTTTGAAAACAAAAATCCTTAGAAGAGATGTTTGTGGAGGACATGTAACCTTGTTTTTTCTCTTTTCATGTGCAGAATTTCATAAAATTAATTTACCAATAGAGAATTTGAGAGTTACAAATTGGCAGTACAACTTGTGTTTTTTCACCATTTTCTTTGCTATTTAATTTTACTTAAGCTGTACAATTTTTTTTTTGTATTTCCTATATAGATTTAGGAACACAGTGCTACTTCCCACTCTACCATCCCTCCTGTCTACTCATCCTCTTCCTTCCTCTGCTAAACCCTCTGTTAATTTTTACAATGGTCTACTTACAATTTACTTTATACTCATAAGAGTAACAGCATACTAAGAGTTCAACAAAAAGGAAGAGGAAGTTGAAGAAGAAGAAGAAGAAGAGGAAGGAGAAGAAGAAGAAGAATAAGCAGCAGCACTATTCAGGACTGCAAACAATCATTGAATCCCAAAACCTCAATTTTATTCCTATACATTACATTTTGATACTCTATTAGTTACCACAGATCAGGGAAAACAAAAGGTATTTGTCTTTTGGGCTTACTTCACTAAGTACGATGGTTACAGACAAATTCATTTTGTTGCAAAATACATGATTTCATTCTTTTTACGGCTGAGTAGTATTTCATAGTGTATATATACTATAATTTATTCATCCAGTCATCAGTTGATGGGCATTGGGTGGATTCATATTTTGGCTATTGTGAACTAAGCTGCAATAAACATGGTGGTACAGATCACTCTTTCATATGCTTACTTGATTTCCCTTGAGTAAACTCCCAGAAGTGGGATGGTCAGCTCATATAGTGGGCCTACATTCAAGTTTCTAAGGTATCTACATTCTGTTTTCCACAATGGCTATACGAGTTTACATTCCCGCCAACAGTGGACTATCTTTTATCCAGATCCTCACCAAAATTTATGTTTTGTTGATTTCTGTATGAAAGCCATGCTACCTGGGGTGAGGAGAAACCTCATTGTGGTTTTAATTTGAGTTTTCATGATGGCTAGTGACCCCAATTTTTTTTTCATGTGTCTATTACCTATTCTAATTTCCTTGGTTGAAAAATACTTGTTCAAGTCCTTTGCCCATTTCTTAACTGATTGCTTGTTTTCTTGTTCTTGAGTTTCTTGTGATCTTTGTTGATTCTGAATATTAATCCTTTATTATTTTCAAGTTTGCAACTATTTTCCATTATATTGGTGGATTTGTGTGTGTGTGTGTGTGTGTGTGTCTTCTTCCATTTCATTCTTCAGTGTTTTGTGATTTGTATTGTAGAGATCATTCTCCTTGTTTAAATGTATTTCCAGGCATTTTTTTTTTGTAGCTATTGTGGTTGGGATTGATCTTTCATATGCTGATTCCTTCTTATCTGTGTAAATTCCAGGAGTAGGATGGCTGGATCATATGGTTAGGTGTCTATTCAGATTTCTGAGGTACTTCCACAGTAGCTGGTCCAGTTTACATTCACACCAACTGTGCATTAAGGTACTTTTACTCCAAATCCTTGCCAGTATTTGTTCTTTTTTGAGAGCCATTCTAACAGGAGTGAGGTGAAACCTCATTGTGGTTTTGATTTGCACTGCCATTTTGGCTAGCAATCCTGAGAATTTTTCAAGTGTCTGTTGACCATTTGAATTTCCTCTCTTGAAAAATTCCTGTTCAATTCCTTTGCCCATTTCTTAATTATATTGCTTGCTATGTTGTTGAATTTCTTGAGCTCTTTATAATTTATGAATATTAACCCATTATCAGTTTCATAGTTTGCAAGCATTTTCCCATTCTGTTAGTTGTCTCTATATTTTGCTTAGTGTTTCTTTTGCAGTGTACCGCTGTCTCAGCTTGATGTGATTCCATTTGTGAATTTTGGCTTTGATTTCTTGTGTTTCTGGGAACTTTTACAAGAAGTTTTTGCCAATGCCAATGTCTTGCAGAATTTCCCAAATGTTCTAGTAATTTGATGGTATTGGGTCATAGATTTAGGTCTTTGATGATCCATTTTCAGGGGATTTTTGTGTAAGGTGTAAGGTAAAGGTCTCATTTCATACTTCTGAACACAGAGATCCAGTTTTCTCAGCATCATTTGTTGAAGAGACTATCCTTGCTCCAGGATTAATTTTAGCTCCTTTGTCAAAGATAAGGAGTTTGTAGGTGCATGGACTGATTTCTGGAGTTTCTATTCTCTTCCAATGGTCTGCACATATGTTTCAGTACCAGTAACAGGCTGTTTTGATGAAAACTGCCATCTAATATATCTTGAAATCTGGTATTGTGATGCCTTCAGTTTTCAGTTTGTTGTATAAGATTCCTTTAGCAATTTGGAGTCTCTGGTTTTTGCATATGAATTTTTTCCATTTTTTTCTAGATCTGTTGGCATTTTGATTGATATCACATTGAATCTATAAATTGCTTTTGATAGTATGGACATCTTAACAATGTTTATTCTTGCAATCCATGAACCTGGAAAATTTTTTCCATTTTTATGTCTTATTCTATTTTTTCAATGTATTCTAATTTTCATCATAGAGATCTTTGACATCCTTGTTTAAACTTATCTCAAGGTATTTAATTATTTTTATAGATATTGTGAATGTGGTGGCCTTAGAAGTTCTTTCTAAGCCATGGCACTATCTGTTACAAAGGCTATTGATTTTTTTTGTGCTAATTTTAAATCCTTCCACTTTACTAAACTCTTTTATGAGTTACAAAAATCTCTAAGTGGAGTCTTTTAGATCCCCTATATATAGAATCATGTCATCTGCAGATAGGGATAATTCGACTTCCTTCTTCTCAATTTGTATCCCTATGACTTATTTTTCTTGCCTAGTAATACAGGCTAAAACTTCAAGGACTATATTGAATAGCAATGAAGAGAGTAGGCAGCCATGTCTGGTTCTGAATCTTAGTGGGAATGCTTCCAACTTCTCTCCATTCATTAAGATGCTGGCAGTAGGTTTGTCATGATTTGCCTTGATGGTTTTAAGGAATGTTCCTTCTATACCCTATTTGCTTAAGATTTTCATCATGAAAGGATATTGTATTTTATCAAATGCTTTCTTTGCATCTATTTAGCTAATCACATGGCTTTTGTTCTTCAGTTTGTTAATGTGATTATCACTTTCATTAATTTACAAATGTTGAATCATTGATGCAAACCAGGGATAAATATCACTTGGTCCAGGTGAGTGTATTTTCTAATGTATTGTTGAATTTAATTGGTTAGTATTTTGTTGATGGTTTTTACATAAATGTGCATCAGGGATATCAGTTTACAGTTCGTTCTCTTTCTCTGTTTCATCTTTTGGTTTAGGAATTAAGGTGATACTGGCCTCATGGAAGGTGTTTGGGAGGATTCCCTCTCTTTCAATTGTTTTGAATAGCTTGAGAAAAGATGGAATTAGTTCTTCTTTATGTCTGGTAGAATTCAGCAGTGAAGCCATCCATGGCTCTTCTTTTTGTTTTGGGGGGGTCTTTGTTATGGATTCAGTCTCCATCTTGCATATTGGTCTGTTTAGGTTTTCTAAGTATTCATAATTCTATTTTGGTAGATTATATGTGTCCAGAAATATATTTCTTCTACATTTCACAATTTGTTGGCATATAGCACTTTTAATAATGCCTGATGATACTTTTTATTTTGTATTTATTTTATTTTGTATCTATTTTTACATTCCCTTTTTCATCTCTGAATTTATTCATTTTGATCTTTTCAATCTTCTTTTTTTTTTGTTGGGTCAATGTTGTATCAATTATTTCCCCCAAAACAGCTCTTCATTGATCTTTTGTATTTTTTATTTTAATGTTGATTATTTCTTTTCTAATTTTAATTATGTATTTCCTCTTACTACCTTTGGGTTTGGTTTATTGTTGCTTTTTTAGGTCCTTGAGATGCATTGATAGCTCATTTATTTGTTACCATTTCAATTTCTTGATGTAAGCACCTATTGTTATAAACTTTTCTCTTAACTGGGCTTTGCTGTATCCCATAACTTTGGATATCAGTATTGTCATCTTCATTCATTTCCAGAATTTTTTTGACTTTCCTTTTGGTTTCTATTGTTGTTCATTCAGCAGCATTTTGTTTAGTCTCCGTGTGTTTGCAATGCTTTCAAAATTCTTCAGCTATTGATGTCCAGCTTTATTCCATTGTTGTCAGAGAAGATGCAATGCATGATTTTGATTTTTCTGAATTTGCTGAAACTTTCTTTATGGCCTAGCATGTGGTGATCCTGGAGAAAGGTCCATGTACTGATAAGATGTGTATTCTGTAACTGTGGGATGAAAGAGTCTGTGGCTATCAGCTGGAACTTTTGGTCCATAATGTTGATTAACTCTGTTGTTTCTTAGTTGATTTTCTATCTAGTTGATGTTTCCATTGATCAAAATGGGGTGTTTAAGTCCACCATTATTATTGTACTGGAGTCTGTTTCACTTTAGATCTATAACATTTATTTTAAATAGCCAGGGTCTTTTTAATTGGTTGCATATTCATTTATTATAGTCATATATTCCCGTTGAATTATTCCATTATTCATTACATAGTGCTCTTCTTTGTCTCTTTTAACAGTTTTTTGCATTAAAGTCTATTTTGGCTGGAGTTAGGTTGGCTAAACCTGCCCTTTTTTGCTTTCCATTAGCATAGAATGTTTTATCCACCCTTTAACTTTCAGTCAGCACATATCTTTGTTGGTGAGGTGTGTTTCTTGTAACCACCAAATAAATGTGTCTTGTTTTTTAATCCATTCAGCCAGTCTGTATCTTAAGAACAAAATTTATACCATTTACATTCAAGGTTACTATTGATAAGTAATGACTTGTTCATGCCATTTTTATATATATTCCTATGTTTACTTTGGGTTTCCCTTTTCTTTTAGTGGAATATTTTTTGCCTTCACATTCTTTCATAATGATGACTATCTTTCTTTGTGTAGCACATCCTTTAGTATCTTTTTAAGGCTGGATTGATGTCAAATTCTTTCATTTTCTATTTGTTATGGAATGTCTTTATTTCACCTTCTTTCATAAAAGAGAGCTTTTCAGAGTACCATATATTGGGATGGCAGGGTTTTTTTTTTTTAATTCTTAATACTTGGACTATGTCTCACATTCTGTCATGGCCTGTGGGGTTTCTGATGAGAAGTCAGCTGTGAGTGTATTCAGAGATATTCAGAAGGTAATCTGGTGTTTCTCTCATGCACATTTTAGGATCTTTTATTTATGGTTTACTGTTTAGAGTTTGACAATGTGTCATGGTGAAGAGTTTTTCTGTTCATGTCTATTAGGAATTCTATGTGCTTTCTGTGCTTGGTAATCTCTTTCTCCAAATTGGGGAAGTTTCTGTAATTATTTCACTGAATACGACTTCTAATCGATTCTTCATTTCCACACTTTCAGGAACTCCTGAGACTTGTTTGTGCATTACTTGATAGTATCACATGAATCTCCAACACTGTTTTAATTTTTCTAATTTCTACTGTTTTTTTTTTTTGTCTGACTGAAAGATTTCCAAATATTGGTCTTCTAATTCAGATATTCTTTCTTCTATGTCACCAAGTCTGTTGATAAGGCTTTCACTATATTTTTATTTGATCTATTGAATTCTTCATTTCTAATATTTCATTTTGATTTCCCTTTAAAATCTTCATTTTATGGGAAGAATTTTCATTTTTGTCATGTATTGATTTCTTTAATTTGTGGATATGTTTCTGATTACTTTTGAGTATTCCTATGATTCATCTTTTGAATTCTGCTTCATCAGTCTCTTCATGTTTACATTCTAACGTTGTGTTCCTTTGGGCAGTAATGTTGTTTTCCTTATTCTCGTTTCTTGAATTTCTGCATTTAGTTCTAGGTATCTGTGGAGATGCTTGTTGATTTTTTCCTCTTATGGCTTTTGTCTTTGAACTATGCCTCTGTGGCTTAATGGAATGTCTGCACTTTCAGTGAATATCAGAGCTATGTGCTGGGTGTGGCCAGTGAGCTCTGGTCAGTGCTCCAGAGTGGGGACATTATCCAGGGAGACACCCAAGTTGGGAGTGGTAGATCTCTTATTAACAGAAGTGGAGGTGTGGTCAACTCTGTTGGTGTGATCATTCCCTTACTTCCTCTCCTCCCAGCTGATCAATGCCTGGGTGTTAGCCCCCAGTGGGTATGACATTCATTCATGCCACCATGTGTCTGGCACAAATTATCTGCACAGTCCTCACTCCAAACATGGATCTCAGTGAACCATCCCAGGCAACCAGGGAGCTCCCAGCATATGGAACCACACACAGTGATTGTCCAGAGATCCAGCTACACCCTATGCCCTCTTGTACAGCCTCTGAGTCCCCACAGTCTCAGCATACAAAGCTCCCACAGAGGCTAGGTACAGAGATTCTGCTCTGTGCTGCCAGCTGGTCTGGTCCACAGAGAGGCAGATGTTTCTAGAGTCAGCTACATGTGGTTGCTCCACCTAGGTGGCTTGAGCCCCAGAACCTGGGAAATGTTGGGAGGCTTGGGCGCCTCTCAGTCTTATGTGGGTGCTCATCCCAGCCTGACTCAATGTCAATGTGGAACGTGGATTTTTCCCTTTGCTAGAATCTTTGGATCACATATGTACACAAAAGCTATTGGCCAAATGTTGCCTTCTCCTGTTAGTGGCACTGGAACTATAGCCTCCAGTATTGCTGAGAATATAGCATCTTATCTCAGCCAGTTTCTGTGTGTACACACAAGGGATTTTGCAGCTGCCACTTATGCACAAAAAGTGCCCACCCTCAGCCGGTTGCCAGGTGCCATTGTGGAGGAAGATAGGGAGAGATTAATGAGCTCACTTTTTTTTTTTTCATGTGTACCCTCTACCCCTTAGGGCTCCATGTTGGCATCATGCCTTGCTCATCCTCCTGCTACATTAGCACTGACAGGGTTGTTGCCGTCTGATCTCACCTCCATCTCCAAAGCTGGTGCTTTCTCCAGGTCTCCAGGTCTCATCTGCTGCAGTTGTGTCGTGTTCTTATTTCCATGTTCATGCTGAGTGTCCACACCTTCCACACAAATCCTCTTTCTTCTGTAGAATTTCTGTGTTCCTCTTTCTTCTTTATAATTTCCACTATGGTTTTCACTCTAACTTTCTATACTTCCTATACTTTCTGCACTTCCTATACTTTTTTTTTTTCTATTTATCCCTAGCCTAGTGCAATATGTCATTCCCCATTCTGCTATCTTGAAATCCCATGCACTACTTTGACAGATTCAACAGCAGTGACAGAATTCAATTTTGTACCGTGCAACATTTGCATCTCATAAACTCAAAAAAGAGTAATAATCGTTTGTAGTAAACAGGTACTGTCTTAGAAGTAATATTAATGTTCTAGTTTATTATATTGAGATTGGAAACTTTTCAGACTCCAGATTTTTTTAAAGATTTATTTTATTTATTTGAAAGAGTTACAAAGAGAGGTAGAAACAGAGCAAGAGAAGTCTTCCATTTGCTGGTTCATTCCCCAAATGGCCACAATGGCTGGAGCTGACCGATATGAAGCCAGGAGCCAGGAGCTTCTGCCAGGTTTCCCACGCGGGTGCAGGGGCCCAAGGACTTGGGCCATGTGTGCTGTTTTCCCAGGCCCATTAGCCGGGAGCTGGATTAGAAGTGGAGCAGCTGGAACTCAAGCAAGAGCCCATATGGGATGCCAGCCCAGCAGGCCAGGGCTTTAACCAGCTGTGTCATGGCACTGGCCCCCCAGATATATTTTTTGAGATTTTATAAATGCAGTGATGAAAAATGGCCATGACTTTCCATGATATAAATAATATGTCAATGGAGAAGGCTCTGAAATTAAAAAACTTGCAGGGAACCGTATCCCAAGAATATTTCTAAATGAACAATAATCATGAGAAAAATTTCCTTTAAATATTTGAAATGGTCCTATTACATCTTAAAGTTGCATCTTCTCTTTGACCTGGATCCACCATGTCAAACACTGCATGCTGATGTACGTTAACTAGAATTCAGTTTTATTGTGCATGCCACGCCAATAAAATGGAACATTTTTGATTCTCATTTGGTCTGAATTGCTATCTAGGAAGCAAGATTAAATCTATTAACTTATTTTTTGAGCAGTCAAAAAATTTATGGCTAGCACTAGTCCAAGATGGCAGTCTCTCTGTTGAAAGAGAAAAGTGGATAATTGTGCTGAATAGTAGAATCAGCACAGCTGAAGGGCGTTCTGGGCAGCAGCTCTATTGAATCAATGAACTCTCTGAAAGTGATTGATCAATCACCCCAGATTGTGTAGTAACCCCTTGCTGATTTAGCAACAAGAAGAGACAAAAATATCCTGGAGCAGTCTTGACATCCAATTTAATGGAACCATGACTATGTTTCCTAGTGGAAGCATTTTTCCCTTGGGAACAGAACTAGCTCATTGAGTTCAACACTATAGGAACACAGAGGGAAAGCACTCCAGCAGATTATTTGGCTTTATGGAGAGAAATTCCTGTTTCTCTTGATTGTCGGAGCGGTGCGGTCCAGTCATGGAAGAAAAGCAATCATGGAGTGAGTGCTGCACTAATGAAGGTAAACATAGTACAAGCAGGGCTGTGCCAAAATCCTGAAGGACACTGTATTTCAAGATGGTCCCGTAAGTAAGACTAAATCTGTTTTGCTAAACAGTTTTGTGGATGTATGAAAAATATGGTTACAATGAGTTTATGGGTGGAAGCAAATTGCAGCAATTTATCACTTGAGTGATTGCATGCAGTACCTTGGCAATGGATATGACTTTCTTTAAGTCAGTTAATTGATGCTGGTGAAAATACTGGGTGCATTAAGGAATTCTATACCAGGAATATGCATTCCATCTCTGTGGGGACAAATAATTTCCCTTTCTTTGATGAATGCAACATGTAATCATAAAGACAATTTTTTCTTTTCTTCTTTTGTTTTTGTTTTCAATTTTCATTTTTTAATTTTAGCTCTCACATGTAAGGGAGACCATGTGGTACTTATCATTCTATGTCTGTCTTATTTTACTCAGTATGATGTCTTCCAGTGGAATCCATTTTGTAGCAAGGGGTAAGATTTCCTTCTTATTTGTAACTTTATGTTATTCCTTTGTGTTTGTGTGTGTGTGTGTGTGTGTACACATATACATATATATATATATATGAAATTTTTATGCATTCGTACATTGATGAAAATTTTGCTTAGTTTGATGTTTTGACAATGGTGAACTGTGCTGTTAAAAACAGGGTGCTGCAAGTATCTCTTTGATACAATGTGTTCATATCTTTTGGATATATCCCAGTAGTGGGATTGCTGGATTAAATGGCAAGTCCCTTCTAATTATTAAAGAAACGTCCACACTGTTTTCCATAGTGGCTGCACTACTTTACATTCCCATCAACATTGTATAGGAGTTCTTGTTTCTCCACTTCCTTGTCAGTTTTTGTTGCCTCTGTCTTTTGGATTTTAGCCATTCTTACCAGGGTGAGGTGGTATGTCATCATAGTTTCATTTACATTTTCATGATAGCGAGTGATGTTGAGTATTTTCTCCTATATTTGTTCCATTTCTATTTCTTCTTTTGAGAACTGTCTATTTAGGTCCTTTGCCTATTTCTTAATTGGATTGGTATTTGTTGTTATTGTTGTTGATTTTCTTGAGTTGCTAATATAATCTGGGTATTAATCCTTTGTCAGATAAGTACCTTGCAAGTATATTTCCCATTTTTTAGAGGTCTCTTCACTTCATCTATTGATTCCCTTGCTGTGCAGAGACTTCTGAGTATAATATAATCTCAGATTTTGTTTTGCTTTTGTTGCCTGTGTTTTAAAAATATTTTTTGTTTACATAAGGTGAACAAATTTCTTGTAATTTGTATATACAGATTTAGGAGTAAAATATGATAATTTGAAATGTGTTTTTGAATGTGTAAAGATCAAATCAGATATGTCAGCATTTTTATTTCTTTCAACATTTTTTTAAAAAAATCTTTCACTGTCACTTAATAGAAAACAAACAGTATTTATCTTTCTGTATCTTGCTTATTTTACTTAGCATGATGTCCTCCAGATCCATTCATTTTGTTGCAAATGACAAGACTTAATTTTTTATGGCTAAATAATATACCATTGTATAAATATACCACATTTTCTTTACCCATTCATATGTTGATGGACATGGTGTTTTATTTCATATGTTGGCTATTGCAATTCACGCTGTGGGAAACATGCAGGTATCTCTGATAGAATGATTAGAGTTTGATATTTGACTCACCTGTACAGAGCTATCAAAGACTGTATACAAGCATCCTTATCTGTAACAAGGTCTTAAGCACCTTGAATCTTTTGCATTATATGTGCAACTGAGAAAGCTATTTTCCCATAGTCCTGAATGCAGAAAATGTGCATTATGAAAAATTACATATGGATTTAAAATGTGCACCAAAATGAACGTTTCTTAATTCCACTTTTTCATGAACTTGCTGAAGTACCCTTGTGTATGTATGAGGATATTTGCGTGTGTGCATATCCGGCATGTTTATAAATATATGTAGATATAATATGTTAAGTTTTCAATATACAGCTTATATATTTCATATTCAATTATGTATGTATATGGGTAGAATATTTTTGCCTCCAAATAAATAATTCTAGTAAAGAATCACATATCCATTTAGGAAAGCATAAGGAAAAAAAAAATCACAGTGTAGTTTTTGGTAGTCTAGCTTGTCTTCCCTCCTTCCATCTTTCATTGCAGAAGTTCTGTGTCTGGGACCTATGACTTGTCTGAAAATTTTGGGGGAAGTTATAACAAGGCTTTGGGCTTGATGAAGCTCTAGTCTTTGTTCATTATTCATAGAGAATTTTAATTTTTCCATAGCAGGTGAGTTTTTCTTTGTATAAGATGTCATTTATTGTTAACTTTTTTACTGCTTTTTATTTATATAAAAGGAAAAATGCATGCATTTCAATATAAAGATTTAGGAGCATGGTGATGCTTCCTACCCACCCTTTCTTCCACTCTCTCTTCTCCTTTCTTTGTTCTCCTTTCTTTTAATTTTTTTAAATGGCATTGATGAAGATTCCTTCAATCTTCTTAAGGAACCAGATGCCCTTGTTGTCTACCCACTGCCAACTTTTTCAGGACCCCATTCTAACAGTGCATTTGTGCACATCACTGCTGGGCTGTGGAGGACTAGCAAACCAGAAGACTGTCACACATTCTCAACAAATTTTAAAACAAATCAGCCATGTTTGTGGTTATTAACTGATATTTTACAGTAAATTATATTTATATCTCCTGATCATGATCATTTTTTTCACATTGTTTCTGGGTGCTGTATATTTTTTCTGGTTTGCCTTCAAGTGCTTTGCAATTTGGGTTGTTTCATATTATTCAACTGTAGGAATTAGTTATATATTTGGCACAGTGCATTTATATATATATATATATACATATATAAGCCATTTTTTCACAATCTAAGATTATATATTCATTTGGAAGAAGTTTTTAATTTGTTGAAATCCAGTTTAAAATTGATTGCTTTACAATGACTATTTTTACATGCAATTAAGACTTCGTTGCTAAATAGATACATAGATTCTACAGGTAACTATAGTTCAATAATTTTTGTATTTAATGCAAGATAGTGGTCAACGGTCATTTTATGTGGTTTTTATTTTTGTTTCAGTGTAATTTGATAAGAAATTATTTACATTGACTAAATTTAGCAACTTTGTGGAAAATTAACTCATCTATAGGTAGAGATATATTTCTGAGTATTATTTTCTATTCCACTGATCAATTTTCCTGACTTTATTTCAATAGTATATTGTCTTGATTACAGTAGTTTGAAAGTAAATATTGACATTAAAATTGTTTTAGTTATTCTAAATTCTTTTGAAAATCCTTAGAGGCTGGCAGTGTGGCATAGTGGGTAAAGAGCCACATCCCATATGGGCTGACATCCCATATGGGCACCGGTTCAAGTCCCGGCTGCTCCATTTCCAATCCAGCTCTCTGCTGTGGCCTGGGAAAGCAGTAGAAGATGGCCCAAGTCCCTGGGCCTCTGCACCATCATGGGAGACCCAGAAGAAGCTCCTGGCTTCTGGCTTCGGATCACCACAGCTCCAGCCATTGCTGTCAACTGGGGAGTGAACAAGCGGATGGAAGACTAGTCTCTCTCTATGCCTCTCCTCTCTCTGTGTAACTCTGACTTTCAAAAAATAAATAAATCTTGAAAAAAACATCCTCCAGATCTGTTTGGGTTGTTTTTTGTTTGTTTTTGTTTTTCTCCCTCTCCGTGTTTTGCTGTAGGAGACCTAGAGTTAACGCTAGGGAAGATTTGCGCTGGATCCCATTGTACTCCGTGTGCAGGGGTTTTCCCTGAGTACTGTGGGTGTTGAGTGAGGTTTTCTACTCTTTCAGAACCAACATACCCTCAAGCCCTGTATAAACCCAGGCAATGCTCAGCTAACAGATCCCAGAAAGTGGTTCTTGACTTCATTCTGTGGCATTTTAGCTGTTGTACGAACAGTTTAATATTTACAAAAGGCTCAGAAGATCATCTAGGTAGAGTTGGGGAATTTTTTTTCTTAAATTGCACTCCTCAATGGTATTCTACCCAGCGAATTCTGGCTGTATTAGCCTCTTGAACTCCAATCACTTTCTCTTTAACTCGGAATAGCTGCTGTGGTCTGCTGGGACTCTGACTACTGATGTCACAGGCTGGGTATGGCAGAAATCTCGGAGGTGAAACTTAGCCCAATTTGTTTCCAGACCTGCTAGTTCTATCCTAGCTTACCGAGGACTGTGACCATGAACCTGTGGGGAATGTCGTCAGACGATTCCACTGAGATGATGCAAGAAGGCAAGGGAGGAATTGAAGAGTCTAGCCCCTGATTAAAGCGTCTGTGTGATTTTCAGGCCACACCGTAGGCAATTGTAGGGGTTTTCTCTGGAAAACTTCATGGAAGAAAGCTGCCTCTCCTATACCACAGCTGTTGCCCAATCTGTACGTCGCTGTCTCTGATGAACGCGTGTGCTCTCAAGTCTGCTGGCTTGTCTGAGTCTCAGCACGGGTTTGAATGTCTAGCTGGGTGCCTTCCATGTTGTCTCCTTCTGGGGCCTTGGATAAAGGTGCTCTTTGACAGACCTCCTTGGGGAGGGCAGAGGGAAAATCTTTTTTTTTAAGCTTTATTTTATTTATTTGAAAGACAGAGTTACAGAGAGAGGTAGAGAGAGAGAGAGGTCTTCCATCTGTTGGTTCACTCCACAGATGGCTGCAACAGCTGGAGCTTCGCCAATCCGAAGCCAGGAGCCAGGAGCTTCCTCCAGGTCTCCCACATGGGTGCAGGGCCCCAAGGAATTGGGCCGTCTTCTACTGCTTTCCCTGGCCATAGCAGAGAGCTGTATTGGAAGAGGAGTAGCCTGGAATAGAACCGGCATCCAATGGGGATGCTGGTGCTTCAGGCCAGGGCTTTAACCTGCTGCTCCACAGCGCTGGTCCCAAGGGGAAAATCTTGAAGAAGCCCTTTCCCCACAACTCCATGCACTCCTAGTTCTCCATGTCTACCTCTGAGCACCCCTCCTCTGGACCAACACAACTGTTGATTATCCTGAGGACAGCTGACTTTGTAAATGGTTCAATTTAATTTATCATAAAGCTACAGATGAAGTCTGGCCCCACTGGGAGAATAAACAGAATCAGGGCTGGGATAATTCTTTCATTTTCAATATATTATACGGGGCAGAGGCATGCTGTGCAGTGGTGCAGTGGGTGAAGCTGCTGTTTGTGACACTGGCATCCCATAATAGAGGACTGCTTCAAGTTCAAGCTCTGCTTCCCAACCAGCTTCTGCTAATGACTGAGAACGCAGCAGCAGGTGACCCAAGTGCCTGGGCCCCTGGACCCTCTCATGGAAGTCTTGTCGGGAGCGCTTGGCTTGTGGCCATTTGGGGAGTGAACCAAGGGATGGAAGATCCCTTTCTCTGTCACTCCCTCTCTCTGTGTTACTTTGCCTTTCAATTAAATAAAAAAATTAGTTATTATTTAAGGAAAAAAGGGAGGCAGAGAGAAATTATTTGAATAAAGTGTCTTCATTTTCTTTTCTGAGGAAAGTAAATATAAAATTATAATCTGTTTTGTATGGCTTTATATGGTTTTGAATCATAAGTATAAAAATGAGCCATCAAGTAAAATATTAACTATGTGTAATAGAAGAAATAGAAACGGATATCATATTTGGTATTCAAATTATCTTGCTAAGGACTATAATACATACCATACAGAATTTTTCTCAAGTATCCCTTGCAATAACTTCAAATGTTTAATTTACAAACCTGGACACTTGAAAATCATGCAGCTTCTCCAGGTTTTCAGAGCTCTCACAAGACTTTTAGTAGTGCAAAATGTGTCTTAAGATTCATTCCCCCTGTGTGAATCTTTGCTAGAGTGAGAAAAGGAGAGAAACACGAATGTCCGCTGGTGTTACATCTGGGATCAGCTTGAGGTGGATTAGTCTTGCATGGAACCAAGTGGGACACGTTAGCTGGTATAAGCAGCAGAACTACAGAGACTCTCATGGGGAACATTATTTATTTGTTTGAATCTCTTCGTATACTCACTTCAGTCTCCCTGAAAAAAAAAATAAGCATCCTTCAACCAATAAACTAAGGGATATTAAGGAGGAGACACTTGAAAAGCATTTGTACTCACTCAAAAAGCTGGTGAGGTGTTTGCCAGGCTGGGTTTCTGTCTTTTCTGCATAGCAGTTATTTTATAGAGGTGACATAATCTCAAGGAGCAGTTCCTGTTCCTTAGAAGAAGAGCAGAGGCTTCATATACTGAGCAGACAGCAGGTGTTATGTGTAGGGACTGGTTTTCAGGATGAGTCACAATGTCTGTTTATAATGCAGGAGGGAATAGGGGGAATGACCCCTGGGTTTGTGGTTTTTTTTTTTTTTTTTTTGACAGGCAGAGTGGACAGTGAGAGAGAGAGACAGAGAGAAAGGTTTTCCTTTTGCCGTTGGTTCACCCTCCAATGGCCGCCACGGCCAGCGTGCTGCGGCCAGCGCACCTCGCTGATCCGATGGCAGGAGCCAGGTGCTTATCCTGGTCTCCCATGGGGTGCAGGGCCCAAGTACTTGGGCCATCCTCCACTGCACTCCCTGGCCCTATTCAAGAAGAGTGGATCCTCTGGTTTGAGGATCAATGACTTTCTGGATCAGACATTGCATTTTTCATTTCAATGTGCCACAGATAATCTCAGTTAAGCTAACAAAGTAAATTCATAGAAACTCTGATTTAGAAGATGGTTAATATCAGAAATTCATGCAAAATTGCTTAGGTAACTTCATATCCTTTATTAGAATTTCTATTTGATTTTTCTTACAGATTTGGTGACAGTAATTAAATTTCATCAGGAAACTTTTTGTTATCATGCATAAGTTTAACACAGTTGGATATATTGAATTTACTAAATGTTTTCACTTTTATAATTTAATATAGTTAAATTGCCTGTGAATCATGCATGACCTGAATGATTTCTACTTTTTAGAGTTAATTAATTTACGCACAATTTTATGAAATATTTGGGAGACTCTAATAAGTGAGATGTAATCTCTGTATTGTTAGAAAATACACAAGATTTGTATTTGTATTTCTTTCTTAATTAGATCTCTCTAAAATTTGTCATCCCTGTTTTGTCTTTCAAACACAGGGAGAAGTAAGTATATGCAAAAATCCAATATATCAATTTCATTTCTTATTTTTAAAAATATTTAAAATAATTTTATATATAATTTGAGGAATTGGGATACAAATGTTCTGATATTTATATTTTCTTTCTCTTTTTTTTATTTTTATTTTTTGACAGGCAGAGTAGACAGTGAGAAAGAGAGAGACAGAGAGAAAGGTCTTGCTTTGCCGTTGGTTCACCCTCCAATGGCCTCTGCGGCCGGCGTGCTGCGGCCGGCGCACCGCGCTGATCTGATGGTAGGAGCCAGGTACTTCTTCTGGTCTCCCATGGGGTGCAGGGCCCAAGCACTTGGGCCATCCTCCACTGCACTCCCAGGCCACAGCAGAGAGCTGGCCTTGAAGAGGGGCAAGCGGGACAGAATCCAGCGCCCTGACCGGGACTAGAACCCGGTGTGCCAGCGCCACAAGGTGGAGGATTAGCCTACTGAACCACGGCGCCGGCCTATATTTTCTTTCTTAGTTGTACTTTCATCATTACAAAATGTATTGCCTTAATTTCTATTATATTTTCAATAAAAATTTCATTTGTTTCTTTAATGTATTTCCTGAATTAAGCCATCAATAGATTTGAATTAATATTTTCTAAATTCCACATATGTCTCATGTAACTCTACATAAAGAGTGTCTTAAACAGAATAAATAGCTTGTCCAAAGGCTGGGTCTGCCCTGTGAACTTCAGATTAGCACATCTGGAACCTCCTCTCAGAAAGAGAGCATAGCATGCAATCAGGTAGTGGGCAGGTGTCAAATGTGAGGGCTTTGAAGACGTAATGAAGTTCGGGTTTTATCGTACTTGTATGTGCAAAAGTTTTCTCTGTGTGCTCTACGTATTGAATAATTGTTGGATATGTTGCTGAGCAATGAACAGCAATGAGAACAATAATCTCCAAATGATGCTGAGGGTGAGGGTTGTTCACATGGTGGAGATCACAGTGAAGAATGCAGAAATACAGAAATGCAGATGAGACACATTTTGAAGAAGAGCCTAGAGGCTTGTTGATTACCATCCCCATTAATGGTGGGTGAGGTTAAGACAAATGTGATCATCTGAACTTCTCCATAGGAGATGGGGTCATTTCAGGTTGGGCAAACCAGGATTTGAAATCACATACCTGGAGAACAGAAAGGAACAACTGGTAACTGAATAATCTGTATTAAATGAGGATCTCAAATAAGCATTTGGAAAAGCAATGTAGAAACCAAGAGCAAGGGGTCAGCACTGTGGCATAGCAGGTAAAGCTGTGCCAGTTCGAGTCCAGGCTGTTCCTCTTACAATACAGCTCTCTGGTATGGCCTGGGAAAGTAGTAGAAAATGGCCCAAGTCCTTGGGCTTCTGCACCCACATGGGAGACCTGGAAGAAGCCCCTGGATTTTGGCTTCATATTGGCGCTGCTCTGGCCATTGTGGCCATTTTGGGAGTGAACAAGCGGATGGAAGGCCTCTCTCCCTGTCTCTGCCTCTGTAGCTCTGCCTTTTAAATAAATAAATAAATATTAAAAAATGAAACCAAGAGTAAGATCTTAATTTGTGAGTTATTGACATATGAACAATGTGCAAAGTTGTGAACTAGCATAGGCATCAGAACAGAATTTCAGAACTTAGATAAAGGTCATAAATGTTATTACTATGAGTCAAGCCATGCAGAAGCATTAACTAAGAGCCCACTATGCTTCAGGAATTCAAACATTTACATGAATTCTATGTGACTTAGTCTTTGCAAAGGCAGTTATGAGGCCAGGGTTAATATTATGCCTAATTTATCAATGAAAATTCAGGCAGAAAGTGGTTAAATAACTTGACAATGATCACACAGAACAACTGTACTGAACTCAGCATTGGAAAACTGCCAAGTATGATCCCAGAGCTTTGCTTTTCCACTGAAGTAAGCTATCCCCAGATACACCCCACATCTACCCTCTTCTAAGATGCTAGAAGGGAATGTGGGAATGGATAGGAAGAGCACAGTTTTTGAGAAGGACAGTGGATTAATCTGCTAGTAATAATCAGACAATTTAAGCATTTTTTTCTATCCAGGAATTAAAGGAAGAAAGGCAAAGAAATACATAATCACACAATCAGCACCAGAGGTCTGCAAGGCATGGAGTTAACTCACAGTGAAGGCTTCTAAATCCTACAGGGAGTTGCTGGAGAACTTCAGACTTTAGCTAAGTACTGCTGGAAGGATGCATAACACAGTGATTCATAAAAGAGCAGCGATGGTGCCTCTATCCACTGTCCTGTATCACTGCTTTCTTTTCCAATGTCAATGATGGGTGCAACATACAGTACACGTTATTTTGCAATACATTTTTCCCTAGGAAGTATCTGGGAAAGAGCTCATTTACAGATTTTCATTAATATCCAGACTCCTTTGGCCTCGCTGTTTCTGCAGGTGCAGTTCTCTCTGGTAGGATAACTGCATTCGAAATCTGTACCTTTGTAAAGCCTTCAAGTGCCAGCCCAAATGAAAGTCTTATATGGAGTCACCTCAGTCCATGCTATACATTTTAATCACATACGCTTTAGAATCAGCGCCTTTTTTCAAAGCCTGGCTCCAATAATATTTCCTCATGTGTAAGAGAATATAATGTAATTATGTAAAACTATTGCTGCAGATATTGATTGAATATGTATAAAAACTTATATTCATGTTTGTGTTTTCAGGTACCCTAGTATAAATCATTTAAAATTTTTAGATTAAGTGTTAGCATTAGTTTTGGGCCTTTAGTATTCACCATTATTAATTTCAGATTGAATGTACACACAAGCTGTGCTAAATCAGAGATAGATTTCTTTTAACTTCAGAGTAAATAATGGATGAGTTTTGAGAGCCAAGATGACTGAATAGTGAGAAGCCACAGTAACCTCACCTGCAGAAAGATGCCAGAAACACAGAGGAAGGCCCGCATTCTCCAGGGACTGATGGAGAGAACTGTTTAGTGAAGAAGTGACAGAAGAGAACAGAGACTCTGTAGGACAGCAAGGGAAGAGGGCAGACATGCTGTTCTGGCCTGCTGCACTGCAAGTCACCCCTGAATCTGTTCAGCTGTCTTCTGGCAGAGAAATGCCATCTTACCAAGATGAAGTAGGCACCAGCAGCTTTGATTGAGCGAGCGTTCCACCCTCTCCCACTGACCGCAAGTCCAGCCTGTGGCGCTGACTGTGGTCTGAGTGACTGCTTTGACCAGAAGGGGAAACCACATGGCTTCCCTCTCCCTCTCCCCGTCCTAAAATGACAGACTCCATTGGCTTGGGTGGCGGTAGGAGGCAGGAGGTAGTTTGCTTGAACTGTTCTGAAAGCAACCAGAAGTTCTCAGAGCCAGGGTCAGGGCAGTTTGTAGGATGGAGAGCAGACCACTTGCAGGCTGCAACCGCGAGGGTTCTGTGTGTACCGCCGCGGAGCTGCGCTCACTCACTACACATGATCCAGCGGAGTTCTTCTCAGTGCTTTGAGGCTAGAACCAGCTGCAGCCCATAAAAATGTGCAATGACCTGAGGAAGTTCATTCTGTGCTTTCTAGTTCATGGGGGTGGAAGCCCCAGGCACAAGCCTCAGTGGCACCCTTGTGTGCTGTGAGAACTGGGGGAAAGTCCAGCTGCACCTTAGAGAGAAAGTTCCATCAATGCTGTATTACATCTTTGGAGTAACTCACACTCACTCATGGTATCTGGAGTGCTCTATCTGTATTACTCCTTTTCAGGTAGTGGCTACTGCTACCCGTGGTACTCAAATCCCACCCAGGGAGGCCTGGTTAATGACCCCATTGCATCTTACACTACTAGGTTGGTATCAGTACTAATTCCCTCAAACTCCAGTGGAATCTAGGGAAGAACCTAGATGCATTTCCCTCTCCAGACCCATACTTGCCCTGCAGAATCTCCTGTATACCTTGTAGTTATCCTACAGGACGGAAGTAGGATTCAGTTCACATATCCCAGTCTTAGGACTAGGGCTTCTGGGGACACAAGCTCCATAATCAGTTGCACTGTCCCAGCAGGACCAGGAGAAGGTTCATACACATCCACAGATGAAGACCCACTCTTACTGGAGTCATAGCCCCAGCATCTCTCAGCGTTGCCAGTGGGACAATAGGACAGCTCACTTTATGTCTCTCAGCACCACATGAGGTCCTGGCTATGACAATTCCTAGTGTAACTAACAACTGAAGGTACACATCTGGGATGGTGCTGACAATCTCCTCAAAATCACACTTTTATCCCTGGGGAACTGCTGCGGATTAGACCACTGTGTCAGGTACAGACACAGCTGACATTGATTTAAGCAAAATCATCACTCAGAGGTTACATTTATGGATTCATATAAAGCTAAGGTCAGAACAACAAGCTAGGTGGTACTCCACATTCCATCGAAAAATAGACTCTTTTTCCAATAAAGCTGATGCCACAAAGAAGGGACAATTACGTCAGATGCACAAACATCAATGCAGGGATACAGGAAAGAAGAAGCAAGGACACATGACACTTCCAAAAGAACAAAATAGTCCTACAGAAATAAGTCCTGCTCTGACAGAAATTATAGAATTCGAGAAATATAATTCAAAATAATGATTGTAAGAAAACTCGGTGTGTTATAGAGAATACAGATAGACAGTTTAAAGACATGAGTAAATCAATAAGTGACAGGAATGAAAAATATGAAAATTCATTAAGGAGATAGAAATAATTGAAAAGAACAAAACAGAAATTTTGGAAGTGAAAACATCAATGAAATAAAAAATAAGATTGAAAACTTCAACAGCAGAATAGCCCAAGTGGAGGAAAGAATTTCTATTTCCGAGTATAAGATTTTCAAATAACCTAATCAAACAAAATAGAAAATAATTATAAAGAACAGTCATATGCAAAATATGAGATTCCATTAAGTGAGCAAATATTTGTATTATAAAGATTCCTGAAAAAGAAAATAAAGAAGATGTTGAGAACCTCCATTAAAAATCTGAAAACCTCTCAAGTTTTGAAAGGAACTTTGACATCCAGAATAGAAATCTCAAAGGACTACCAAGCAGAGTCAATCAAAAGTCAATCACTGTAGTCCAATTGTCAAAGGTAAGGGCAAAGAGTGAATCCTAAAGGCAGAGAGAAAAGTGACTAGTTACATATAAACAAAAGTCAATGTGACTACTAGTAGACTTCTCAGCAAAGACTCTAGAGACCAGAAGAGTTTGGATGATGTAATCAGGGTTATACACGAACAAGTTTCAACAAAGGGCATTATAACATCGAAGTTACCCTTTATAAAAACGAGGGATGTCTAAGGTTTTCCATATAAGCAAAAAATGAGAGACATCACCACAACCAGATCAGCCTTACAAATAATTCTGAAGGGCATCCAGCAAGAGAAGTAAGCATCATGAAAACATATTACACAACCAAATTAACTAACAAGGCAATTACCGTCAGTTATCAATAAATAAATGACAGTTGTTAGTTCTTATCTACCAATAATAACCTGAGATTTAAGTGCATTTAATGACCTTGATGAAAGATTTAGGTTGTCTGAAGGGATGAAAAAATAAGACCCAGTTTGAGCTTCTAGGTGCTTACAAGAAACACACTTCACAAATAAAGATGCACATAGACGAATTGTGAAGGGCTAGAAAACAATATGCAAGGGAAATGGAAACAAGAGACAAGTAGGAGTAGCTATATTCATAACAGAGAAAAGAGTTTTTAAATCAGAACATTGCAAAAAGAGGCAAAGAAAACATTATATATTGATAAATGATCACTTCAGCAAGAAGACACAGCAATAATATATATGTATATATTCAACACAACACCCTTCAGAGGTAAATAGAAAATACTATTAGACCTAAAGCGAGAGACAGATCATTCAGACAAAAAAAACAACAAAAATACTTTCGTTTCCTGATTGTGTTTCCTTTTATTTTTCTTCTTAAAAAAATTGTGCAGTTCCGATTTACATTGTAAAACGAAGTGAATAAATACCAGCACTAATGGCTCTTAAATTTATGTTTATAAATTTATGTTTGTGTTAGCACTCAACAAGAACTCAACTGTTAAGATTGGTGGAGCCTCTCTCCAAAGCTGGTGCAGAGGCTCTCAGCTCAGACATTTTCAAGATGAAACATACAGTTGAGCAATTGGACCTAATAGACAGTAACAGAACATTTCACCCAAGAGCTACAGAATACCCATACTTCTCATCAGCACATGGGGCATGATCTAGGTCACTGCATAGATTGGGCCACAAATCAAGTCTCAGTAATATCAAAAGATTTAAGTCATTCCATCTATCTTTTCAGATCACAAAGGAAAAAAAACTAGAGATCAACAAGGATAGTAATAGACCACTGACAAATACATTAAAATTAAATAAGATGTTACTGAATGACCAAATATATCACTTAAAAAATTAACAAAGGAAATAAATATTGCCAGAAGTAAATGAACATGAAAGTACAATATATCAAAACCTGTGGGATACAGCAAAAGTAAAATTAAGAGAGAAATTTATAGCATTAAGTGATCTAATGATGAATCTCAAGGAGCTAGGAAAACAAGAACAACCCAAACCCAAAATTACTAGGAATTGAAAAATAGTGATTCATAGCAGAAATAAATGAAATTAAACTAAAAATATACTAAAGATCAGTAAAACAAAAGACTGGCTTTTTGAGAAGATAAACAAGATAGACACACTTTTAGGCAGACTAACAAAGTAAAAAGGACAAAAAACTCAAATATATAAAATTAAAGATGAAATGGGAGACATTTCCACCCACACAACTGACATACAAAGCATCATAAGAAACTACTATGGACAGCTATATGCTAACAGAATTGAAAACCTAGAAGAAATGAATAAATTCCTGGATACATATAATCTAGCAAAATTAAATCAGGAAGAGATGTACAAGCTAAACAGATCCATAACAATGAGACTGAAACAGTAATTAAAATATCCTATCAAGGAAAATTCCAGGACATGATGGCTTTACTACTGAATTCTACAAGACACTTAATGAGGAATTAACCCCACTAGTTTTCAAACATTCCAAAATATTGAGTAGGGATGAAGGCTGCCAAATGATTTGAATGGGACCAGCATCATTCTGACACCAAAACCAAACAAAAACTATACATCTATATCCTTGTTGAACACAGATGCAAAAATTCTCAACAAAATACTAGCCAATAAGGTCCAAAACCACATCAAAATGATCATACAACATGATCAAAGGGTATTCATTACAAAATTGCAAGGTTGGCTCAACATTCACAAATCCATAAGTGTCATAAATTTTATCAACAAAATGAAGAACAAAAAATCTCATGGTCATGTAAATGAATCTGGTGAAAGAATTTGATGAGATCCAACATCTCTTCATGATAAAAATCCTCCATAAATTAGGTTTAGAAGGAATATTACTCAAAATTAAATCTGTACTTGACAATCCAAAAGCCAAGATCTTAGTGAATAGGGAAAAACTGAAAGCATTCCTCCTCAGATATGGAACAACACAAAGATCAAAAGTCCACTTCGACACTGATATTCAACATAGTATTGGAATTATTAGCTTAAGAAATTAAGGAAATCAAAATTGGGAAGGATGGAGTCAAAATATCCATGTTTTCAGATCACATGATGTTGTACATGAAAATTCCTAAAAATTCCACCAAAATGTTGTTAGAACTTAATAACTAATCAAATAAAGTTAGAGTTCAAAAACTAAACATGCATGAAGCAGTAGCTTTTTCTATTGTTAATGCTGAATTTGCACAACTAGAAATAAAAAATCCCATTTATATTCATCAAAAATGCCAAATTTTTAGGAGTAAATTTAATCAAAGAAGTGAAAAATCTCCACAATGTAAGTTGAAAAACAGTGAGGAAAGAAATCAAAACAACACAGAAAAAGTGAAAGATATTCCTTGAGCATGGATTAGAAGAATTAATGTAACTAAACATTATGCTACCTAAAGTTGGTGTGAATGTAACTTTGCAACTACTGTGATAAACAGTACAAAAATTTCATAAAAACTGTTGATGTACAATTTAATACTTTATCCCTTTTAGTATTTTTTTGTTCTACTTAATACTATTGGTTGAACTCTGTAATTAACACACAATTATTCTTAGGTGTTTAAATTTAACTGAAAAGTGATGCCTGTTAAATATAAGAGTGGGAATAAGAGAGGGAGGAAATGTACCATTTGGGACATGCTCAAGCTGACTTGCCCCAAATGGTAGAGTTAGAAAAGTGCCAGGGGATCCCAATACAATCCCATCAAGGTGGCATGTACCAATGCCATCTCATTAGTCCAAGTGATCAATTTCTGTTCACAATTGATCATACTGATAGGTCTAAGAGTCAAAGGGATCACACAAACAAGACTAGTGTCTGCTAATACTAACTGATAGAGTAAAAAAGGGAGAGAACGATCCATCATGGGAAGTGGAATACACAGCAGACTCATAGAATGGCAGATGTCCTAAACAGCACTCTGGCCTCAGAATCAGCCCTTAAGGCATTTGGATCTGGCTGAAGAGCCCACGAGGGTATTTCAGGCATGGAAAGCCAAGACACTCTGGCAAAAAAAAAAAGAAAAAGAAAACCTAAATGAAAGTTCTCTGCAAGTGAGATCCCAGTGATCCCAGTGGAAAGAACGAGCCATCAAAGAAGGAGGTACCTTTCTTTGAAGGGAGAAAAGAACTTCCACTTTGACTATGACCTTGTCTACATAAGATCGAAGTTGGTGAACTCAAGAGGCTTCCATAGCCTTGGCAACTCATGACTAGACCCTAGGGAGATTATTGACGCCATAAACAAGAGTGTCAAATTGTTAAGTCAACAACAGGAGTCACTTTGTACTTACTCCTCATGTAGGATCTCTGTCCTTAATGTGTTATCCAATGTGAATTAATGCTATAACTAGTACTCAAACAGTATTTTACACTTTATGTTCTGTGTGGGTGCAAACTGATGAAATCTTTACTTAATATATACTAAATCGATCTTCTGTAGAGGGAGCGGGAAAGGGGAGGGTTGTGGGTGGGAGGGAAGTTATGGGGTGGGAAAGCCAATGTAATCCATAAACTGTACTTAAACTGTACTTGGGAAATTTATATTTACTAAATAAAATTTTTAACAAAAAAAACTGGAAATATACTTGCCATATGATCCAGCATTCCACTTCCAGGAATATATGCAAAAGACATGAACACACTTTATCAGATACCTGCACCACCGTGATTACACCGGGACTGTTCACAATGGCCAAAATATGGGATCAATCAAGGTTTTCATCATCAGATGAATGGATAATGAAAACGTGATATGTATGCACACACAATGGAATATTCTTTAGTTTTTTAAAAGGAATACTACCATTTGCAAAATGGTTGCAACTGGAGGATATTACATTGAGAGAAATAAGCCAGACACAGAAAGACAAAGAATGCATGCTCTCTCTTATATGTGGGAGATAATTTTTAAAAAATCAATAAAAATGGAAGAAATACTTCTGTATATCAATTTTGCTGCAAATATAGTTTTTTGTCAAAGCTTATTTCAAATATCTGTCATTAAATTTATTAAGAAATACACACTGGTATAGTTTTGGTGATCTGTGACTATCTTAAAATGTACTGTATGAATATATTAACAACTTTTCATTGATGAAATTGACATCTTTTCATTTGATTATTATTTGTAAACCTTGTCTAGATTCCTACTGAACTATGGTCTTTTTTTTTATTGCTGAACTCTAATGGAGAATCAAACCTATCACTATAATGTGATTTAAAAATATGTTATCTGAACTATTTAAAAAGAAATAAAGAGGGTAGAAAGAAAAAAAAAAACAAAGAAAGAAAGGAATCAGTTTCCCCACCCCATTTTTCTCTACTCTTAATTCTATTAGATACATGACAGCTGATGGTGGAATTTTCCTGCTTGAGTGGCCAGACATCCATAGCAAGAGGGGAGTAGAAATCCTTTCTTCTGTGTATAAGGTAGGGACAAGGAGGCAGCAGTTCCTCCCTACTTGAGAGATTCTCCTCCTGATCCCAGCCTGGAGGCTGATAGCGCTCAGTACTCAGCTTTTAAGACCTAGGGTTCTCTTCAGGGTCTGCCTCCTTCTTCACTGATACGTAAAGAGCTAGAAGGAGAAAGCTCAAGTTATCCCTGGGGCAGATTGGGTGCTAACCCAGGGATCTAGTCCAGGACTCTAGCTGTTTTGACCTCTCCAAGAAGTAAGAGATATCTCACCCACCCTGGGTCAGAGCAATCAACTCTGTTTTTCTCTAGTGTGGTAGAGATGTGTACAGTGGTCACCTGTGCATTGATAATTTATTAGAAGTACAAGTGCACTTGGTTTCCTTTCTCACCAGCTCATAGCAAGAGTCTGAAATCCACAAGCTGCCAGCAAGTTGCTTTATCCTGCATACCGTGCTTATGTACTACCTGGGCACAGATTTTCCACCTTCTCAGAGAAGGCCCAGTTCACTAACTCTGCAGCCAGGATTGTCATTTCCATAGTTTATTATGTGCTTCGCAGGAATTACTGTTACAACAGCAAGAGGCACTTGGAAAGTACCTGAAATTATCTTTTCCTCAGTGCTATATATTTCTCTATGCATCCATGGCAGTGTTGCCATTCATATGAACATGTTTATGACTGTGTCAGTTCATGTCAAGTGCATTGGGACAGGGCGGAAATGTAATCTAGATGGAACAGAATCTCATCAGATTTTCAAGAGCCCCTGCCCTACTGCAATGCATTGGAAATCACTAGCAGAATGCTGCAATTTGTGCATCCTCAGGTCTCATGAGACACCTCCATTGCAATGGAAGAGACTGAGGTCTCTTCACTCTAATGCTGTCTTTGCAAAGCACCTAAGCAAGTGAATGACCAGAGTCAGTACAGTGTGGTACTTATTAATGATTATTTATAGGAAAATAAAACTGGAACAATAGAAAGGGTTTTGTCACACATTTTATGTCAACATACTATGGAATGCTGTCATGGGTATTAAAAATGGACATTAACCATTTTTAATGGATTATATGTGTTCTCATTGGTAGCGTTTAGGTTTTTCATGTCCAGTTTTCTTAACTTTTTGACGTAAAACACATCACACTTTATCAGGTGTTTTTCAGAAAATGTTTCTTTGGCATTCACCTTCATTCTATGTAGGCAAGCTCGAGTTTATTTTGGGAGAAATTGGTTCAATAATGTGTTTCACTGATTATAAGAGATCATATTTTTAATTAATGAACTAAGACCTTAAGAAGAATGCATCCTATATTACATATCATAAGGAAACTATACAATTCTAAATAAATTACATTTGTAATAAAGCCAAGATAGTGTAAACTGCAAGGTACTTCTAGTGAAATATTCCTTTTTGGCTTATTATAAAGATTTATTTTATTTATTTGAAAAGCTCAGTTACACAGAGAGAGAGAGGGAAAGAGAGAGAGACAGAGACATAGACAGAGAGAGAGAGAGAGAGAGAGAGAGAGAGAGAGATGGAGAGAGATCTTCCATCCACTGGGTCACTCCCCATATGGCTGCAACAGCCAGATCCAAGCCAGGAGCCAGAAGCTTCTTCTGTGTCTCCCACTAAGGTGAAGGATCCAAGGACTAGGGCTATCTTCCACTGCTTTCCCAGGCACATTAACAGGGAGCTGGATTGGAAGTGGAGCAGCTGGGATTCCAACTGGTACCCATATGGAATGCTGATGTCTCATGTGGCAACTTTACTACTACGCTACAGTACCAGCCCCTCTTTTTTACTTTTTTAAAAAGGAATTTTTTATTTGAAAAGCAGAGGGATGGAGTTGGGGTAGAGAGACAGAGATCTTCCATCTGCTGGTTCAGTCCCTAAATGTCCCCGTTAGCAGGATGTGGGCTAGGGTGAAGCCAGGAACCAGGAGCTCCATGTGGGCCTCCCATGTGTGTGGCCAGGACCAAAGTCCTTGGGCTACCTTCTGATGTTTCCAGGTGTTTTAGCAGGAACCTGGGTCAGAAAGTGGCACAACCAAGAATAGAACCATCACTCTGATGAGGTAACTCATTCTTTCCATTGTACAATCAACATAAAGTTCATGTTTTATGAAAGAGTCTCAAAATATTGTTATATGTAGCTTAAGAAATAATGCTACACCTGCCTGCTTGTACAATGTATATTTTCCATGTAGTATCTATATTTAAATGCATCTGATTTAATCACACATTGCTGGAAACTGATTACAAGTTTTCTTCACTCTTGCATACTATCCTGGCAACTCAGTTAATTTTATTCCTGAGCTGTAGCTGTAAGAGTGAGATGGGGTGGTTTTCTTTTCCTTTATTGTAATTTATTTATTTGAGGTGTGGAGGAGGGCCTGGAGGGAGCCATCTGTTCACTCTCACTCCCAGCAACTGCTGAGGCTGGGCCCACATCAGTCACATGTTGGGAATGCAAGCCACCCGGGAAGCAGGAACACAGTTCCTTGAGCCATTCCTGCTGCCTCTCAGGGTCTGCCAAACAGAGAACTGGAGTCCTGAGCGGGAGCTGGGAATTCAACACAAGCACATATGAAAAGGGCATCTTAACCGCAAAACACCTGCTTGTGATAATAATTGTGGGTAGCAACATTGAAAAATAAAAGTGGCTCCACTAATTTTTCATATTCTCTATTATTTTTATGATTAATTGACTTTATGTGATCATTTAAAATCATTGTATTACTGAACTAAAGAGAATATTGAAAGACATTTTGGAATGGATCTTCTGTGATGCAGGTTAGAATTAGTAGCCATTCACTGGATTATGTATCATTTTGTGGACCTGCCCATATCTACTTTGTTTCTTTTCTATACTTTATATTTTTCCTCCACTTCAATACTCTTTTTATGCCATTTTAAGATACTTGTCAATGCCAGATTTTTTTTTATATCACTGATGCATGTTTCATCTCACCTTGCAGCACTCTTGGAAGGGAAACTGATACCTTAAATATATTAACTGGGTGATTTAATAATTTTTACAGATGAAATATTATTTCAAGAGTATTATGTTGTACTTAAAATAGAAGAACTTTCATTCCAAGGTAGCAGATCCCATGTGCCATATATTGTAAATGTAGTATGCTCAAAAAACTGCAAATACTGTTAAAAATGTTATGTGACACAATCATATAGAAATACCTTTATTTAGGCTCAAAACTAGGCAAAAAAATAATTTTGCTGAAATCAAATAGCTGTAATGTGTTTGGCACACATCTTCATTAAACAAATTTGCATTTATCATACATACTTCAGCATTGGGGCTACATTAATAACAATTTGTATTAAGACTTGTTCTTGTGAAGTTTGCCAGGCAGCAAATGATAGTTCCAGTGTTTGTTTCTGCCACCCACATGGGAGACCAGGATAGAGTACAGTTCATGAGGCTGAACTAACACATGGAAGATTTCTCTGCCTCTATCACTCTGCCTTTAAATAAATTAAAAAATTGAATAACAAAGAGATACATCAATTCTGTGAGTGCAAGTTTAAGAAATAACCACATTCAGCTTGTGTCAGTGGAAAAACTCTGACATAAAATCAGTGAACCAGTGTGGGGAGCAACCGGACTAGACTGAGTTACTGGAATTAAGACTTATTCTATGCATCTGCTCTCCCACAATATGGCGCTGGGAGAGAAGTAAACAGCTTCCGCACAGCTGCCTCCAGTTCAACTAATAAACTGTAGGACTTGCTCCTGATTGGAGAGCAGCGTACTCGGCGTGTGGGCAGCCGAGTTAGGATTGGCGGAGGAGGACTATAAAGGAGGAGAGAGACGGCATGCACCAGGAACATCTATGAGGAACATCTAAAGGGAACATCTATCTGAAGGAACACCCGTGCAGCCCCCGAGAAAGCCGGCCGGCGGTGTGCCGCTCCCCTGCGGAAGTGGGGAATGTGGCCAGGGGGAACTGCCCTTCCACGGAGGTGGAAGGGATAATAGCCAACCCGGGAAGAACCAGCGGCAAACCCGGGGAGGGCCGAGCAGACGAAAGAATAGCGCAGGGTCCTGTGTTGCTCCTCCGCGAAGAGGGGGAGCGACATAATGGTGCCGTGACTCGGATATGAAGCCTAGGCAGGGTTCAGTGTTGCTCCTCCACGAAGAGGGGGAGCGACATAATGGTGCCGTGACTCAGATATGAAGCCTAGGCAGGGCTTAGTGTCGTTCCTCCATGAAGAGGGGGAGCGACATAATGGTGCCGTGACTCGGATAGGAAACCTAGGGCGGATAGGAAACTTAGGAGGGAAGAAATGACTCGGATTAGGAAACCTAGGACGGATAGCAAACTTAGGAGGGAAGAAACGGGAAGAACAGGGAAAATATCGGAGAGAGAAACTAGCAAACAGCCTAGGGAAAATATCGGAGAGAGAGACTAGCAAACAGCCTAGGGAAAAGCCGGACGAAAAAGGAGCCGGAAGAAGCTATTGAAAGCCTAGGCATAGACTCGGATATGGACTACGGGGGGAAGCTGGGAGAAATCTCTAAGGTCGAAAGCGAAAGTGAAAAGCTAGAACAAACAGACTCGGATGCGGACTGTGGGGAGAGGCCAGGAGAAATGAGGGAGGAATATTGTTGGAGGAAAGCTTGGGGAAACATACCGGGTAGAGAAAAGTGTTAGGGAAATTGAAGCCGCGGGGGGCAGGCCAAGGCGGACACGAAAGCCACTTTGGGATTCTCAAGTTAGCCCGGGAATGGGGGGCGAAAAGTTGAAACCAGAAGCTGAAACGTAAGCCAGATTGGGATCCGTCTGATTAGCCCGGGGAGCAAAGGACGGGAAGCCAAACCGTGGGGCGGAGACGTATGCTGGGTTGAATTCGCCAGGCTAGCCCGGGGAACTTAGATTGAATGCTAGTGGCGGACACGTAAGCTACGCTGTGTTACTCGCGGAAGCCGCCGCGTGCAGAGAGAGCACGGGGCGTGAGTAGATAGGGAACAGGGCTGGCGCGAGGCCGTGGTGCAGACGCGAAGGGCGTGGAGACCGCTGAGCGCGCGAAGCCAAGCCGCGCAAAGCCGAGCCGCGCAGATGAGAGAGGCTGAAGCGGCTCAGAGCCGGCGAGGCGCTGAGAAGCAGCCTCGGGGCGGGGCGAGGCGCCGGGAAGCTGCGCGGAGCCGTGAAGCTGCCGGCAGGGCGAGGCGCCGGGAAGCTGCGGGGATAAGAGAAATAGAAGTTTAGAAGCAAAGTGAGAGAAATAGGAATGCTGGAAGATAGAAGTAAAATGGGAGAAATAGGAATGCCCGGAAATAGAGAAATAGAAAGGCCTCCCCTCAACATGGCAATTAGAAGGCTTGGATTCGGTCTGCCTGATTAAGTGAGGCGATGAGCACGATGAGCACCTGCGGCGGCTAGCAGCTTATGCGCCGCAGGTCACCGAAGACAGGCACGAATTAACATCAGTAAGGCCTCCCCACAAAAAGGCAATGAGAAGGCTTGGATTCGGTTTGCCTGATAGGGCTTGTAAGCCCCTGCAGGCTCGACCAGAGCATGCGCTGCAGGGCACCGAACACAGGCACGCATCAGCGCCTAAAAACCTCCTCACAACATGGCGAAGAGAGGACCCGGATTCGGTTTGCCTGATTGATAGGACTTGTAAGAGCCTGTGGCAACTCTAGCAAGTAGAGCAGAGTGTGTGCCACGGGACACCGAAGACAGGCGCGTATCAACGCCAAAAAATAAAAAGAAAGGGGGATCTGTGGGGAGCAACCGGACTAGACTGAGTTACTGGAATTAAGACTTATTCTATGCATCTGCTCTCCCACAATATGGCGCTGGGAGAGAAGTAAACAGCTTCCGCACAGCTGCCTCCAGTTCAACTAATAAACTGTAGGACTTGCTCCTGATTGGAGAGCAGCGTACTCGGCGTGTGGGCAGCCGAGTTAGGATTGGCGGAGGAGGACTATAAAGGAGGAGAGAGACGGCATGCACCAGGAACATCTATGAGGAACATCTAAAGGGAACATCTATCTGAAGGAACACCCGTGCAGCCCCCGAGAAAGCCGGCCAGCGGTGTGCCGCTCCCCTGCGGAAGTGGGGAATGTGGCCAGGGGGAACTGCCCTTCCACGGAGGTGGAAGGGATAATAGCCAACCCGGGAAGAACCAGCGGCAAACCCGGGGAGGGCCGAGCAGACGAAAGAATAGCACAGGGTCCTGTGTTGCTCCTCCGCGAAGAGGGGGAGCGACAAACCAGAGACCCAGCTCTGGAAATTTAGGATTATGACCACATGAGGGAAAGAAACAGGAAAAAATGTTTCTACTGCATAGAACTGGGACTATGTTTTGCTGGGTTTTTGTTTGTTTGTTTGTTTGTTTAATAAATTTTGTTATCCTCTTTGTTTAATCATGGGTTTTGGATAACAGAATATCACTATGCTACAGAAATGGAATGAAGCCAACTTAAAAGAATTATAAATAAAAATATAAAACGAAATTCACATGGTCTGTGATACTGATGGCTCTCTTTATTTATTTATTGTCCTTCCTAACATTCAGTTGTTCAACTGTCCTGATAGGAAACATCCCTTAATACTTATAATAAAATGCCTCATTTTTTTAAGGTCCATTTTTTGTGGACCTAAAATCTTCTAGATAAAACTCCCTAACTAAAAATAATGGAATTAAAAAGGAAAAGTGGAAAGACACACAATAGAAGTAAATGTTGAGGCATGTATTTCTCTTAGTGATATGAGGATAGCAATTAATGTGAAACATATATATATATGTACATATACACACACACACACACACACACAGAAATCATCAGTGGATTGAAGTATTTACTTAAGTGCCAGAGATTTTTCTGTCAATATATAAAGGGAAAATGCAAGTTACTTTTATCCAACACCTGCAGTGTAAATAAAATTAAGGCTGAGGTGTTTATTTGACAAGACATTTTGATAATGGGATTTTCAAGTTTTGAATGTACACTACAAGCTCTGAGTGACAGGACAAGTGAAATCAATTTTTAACATGGTGTTTGGCAAGAGAATTTAGGTTTCTGTTAGGTATTCAAGCAGATAATTTAAACAAATGTTTATCTGATTTCAAGAGCCATTTTTGGGGGGAGGCATAGTAGCCTGTATCACAGGAGAGCCATTAGGTTATAGCTTAAAATTGCAGGAGTTCGGTGAAGAATATGAACAGAGATATGCATGAAGAAACACTTTCTAAGAGTTAATAAGAGCTGACAGTAACAAAATGACCTTAATGGTCAAATGTGTGATTACCAGCTGCCAAGAGAAAGTATAATAACCCAGCTACAGTACTTTTGAGAACATTAAAAACCAAACGAACAAGTAAGCACACTAAAATTGTCTTTTAAAAAAGGGAGTAGTGAAATGCTCACAGTGAAAATATCAAGCAATAGAGCTCGGTAGCTTCTGTTAATTTCCTATTCTTTCTACAAAGCAATTTATTGTTCAAGCTCTCAGACATATATGCATTTCGATCCAAGAATCTTGGATTCTGTTTCATAATTTGGTGCATTATTTTCTTCTTCACATTTCATCTGTAACAGATGTGATGCTGTATTCATTGGCTATCATGACTTCATCAAAAGAGAATTAAGTCAATGTTTTTCTGTATTAATGCTTATTGAATTGCTGTAGGTAATTATAATGCTTGATTTTGTTTTCAACAAGATTGAAAGGTAAACCAATAACAATATGGTGGAATATGTTAATTTTATAATATATTAAGGTGTTAATTTATGATCCTAATTTTAAAACATCTTAGTCTTACAGTGTTATAATCATCATGTTATGATTACATTTTATGGTTTATTAGTATTCGCTGCATGCCTTCTATGTGATAATATATTTTATGTTGATTTTTATTATATTTAAACAACTTTTATAAAATGGATCCTGTTGCTTTTTATATTAAAAATATTCATATTCTTAATTAGTCAACATTAAGTTAATTGAGATGTTTTAATATCCCCTAGCTTGGAATTCAATTAAATTTAAGTTCTATGAGGAGGCTAAAGGGTATCTAGCAAACCACTGGGCTACCTTCTGTGCTCTGTGATTCTCTTGCTAAACTTGACATCAGCTAATGCTGCCAGCAGAAATGTTGATGTTCAGGTCCATGACACAGTAAGTGAGTCTGCAGAACATGTGATTCAAAATTGACCTCGAACCCCTTGAAAGTATACATAATAAATATTCAAATTGAATTTTGGTTGCGCCCATATATAGTCTTGGGTGATTGTCAACTTGGATACTTTTCCTCTCTAAAATCTTGACAATCTGTATCATTCCTTGAAATTGCTGTTATTGATTTCACTGATTTCCTTTATTATATAAAGGAAATATATATGTTTTTGTGTATATGTATATATATATACATATATATATATATATAATGCCACTGTGATTTCAGAAATCCCTTGTTGTAATACAAACGGGAAACAATGCATGTAGGCTGAAAAGTGAATACTCCATGGACCTTTGGTCATTTTTATTTCTGCAAATATTATATTAGCTACTTACCAAAAGGGAGCAGAAGTCTGGGGGAAAGAAGCTTTTGCCAGGTGAATTTTGTTGAGCAAAAGAGACATAGGGACTTGCTAATAACCTGCTTTGATGGGGCAGGAGACTTGCGAACACTGTACACTCATCTGGTCTCTGGAGTGGGGTTTAAGGTCTATGCCTAGGGTTATCTAAGATCCCTTTATCCTTGTGACAATTTTATTGTGGCACAGCCCTTAGCAAAATTGTTGTTATTATTTATTGTCCTTCCTTACTCAGATATATTTAGCTTTTCTCAACACCGTATTTATCATCTTTGAGATAACATATTTTTATTTACATTATAGAGAAAGGCTTAAAGGCTAAACTAAGTAAAGAGTTCAACAAATAAAAGGTAACAATGGTCCACTAGGAAAATAGGCAAAGGCTACAATGAACAAATGAAGAGATGTTCAACTTCACTCACATAAATTTTTAAATAGGTCAAATAGTTGAAGAAAATGAGAATGGCAGGTACTGTTGGTAACAAGGTTATGAATAAAAGCAGGAAATAAGATAATCTAATATTTGGAATCCTTTAATTCAAATTAAACATAATAAAGTATTTCTAAGTTGATGCTTACACTGCAGTAAATCTTGGACCATTTTTTCATATTATTTTTCTCTTTTTATAATGCACCATGAACAAAGTAAAGCATTGGGATTACGGAAGGACACTCAAAGGACAGTGGTTCTAAAATATTCAGCACATTTATCTCTATAATAATTTCTTTGCTTTCCTTTTTCCCTCTTTTATGTCTTTTTTTCTTCAGTTCATGGTTCAGGTCCATATAATTTCTGACTGGTTATCAAAATTCCTGTGGACAAGTCTGCTGTATGAATCGAAGCAATACCTGTGCTCCAAACCACCAACTTTGGTTCTTTACCATCACAAGGCAATGTTAGAGAAAGTTACTTACTATGTAAGTACAAGGTAGAAATGACACTTGCAACAAGTCAACCTAAAGCCGCAGGAAGATAGTAAGGAAGCGTCTCTGTCCCTCCCAGTCTGGCAGTGGCAGACCCCTAAGGTGGGAGGCATTACATCTTGATGGAAATAAAATGTTACTTAATAGTAAATTCTATGGAGAGGAGCAGGTGAATAAGAAATTGTTGGGATAAGCTTACGAAAAGTCGTATGAAACCCATGAACACCTCCAGTTGAATACTTCCCAAACACAGTAGTTCTGGGAAGAGAGCTGTTTTCTTTGACATTGCAAAGCAATGCAGGTGGCAAGGTGAGGAGACAGGAGTCACACGAACAGTCCCTGAAGGGAAGAGATGTTGGTATTTTTCCCTAAGGCTGCGCAATTATCACATCTGCATTTTAAGTCAGTCTTTTAGAGATGGACTGCAGATTGGAATGACATATTTCCCAGGGCCAGGGATACATTGCCAATGGAACATTACTTGCAGAGTAACACAAAACAGTGTAATTTTTGCTAAAACATTACGAATAGAAAGAAATCTGAAAACAAAGGCACTTTACCCTATTAACATTAGTCCCATTTACTAAATTTGCCATTGAAACTAACAAAGGAACATCAACCACTTCTCTGCTGATATGGAAATGCACTTGAAATTCCATAATTGCTAACTTCTACTAATTATTACCTTTACTCATAATGGCCATAAATGGCTTCATTATGCTACATATTGTCTTTCCTTGGTACTAAGCTGGAACTTTATAGTTGGGTTTCTGTTTCTAAACGAGCCTCTTTTTAAAATCAGTAGTACCAGTTGAGACTTCCTTCAATTATAGAGTCATAAAACTACTTTTGCAGAAAAAAGACTATTTTTCCCTTTCTGTTACGGGAAGTATTATCTACCCTGTATCCTAATCTCCCACTCCAGGTTGGGAGCCAAAATTATTTCTGAGTTAAAACCATTATCCTTCAAACACAAAGCCAGTTTCTCCAAACAGCTGATGTTAACTAAGAAAATTTGTAGAGTGAAAGAAAAGAAAATTCACAGAAGACTTGATGCTAATCAAATGACAAATATTTAGAGAGATTTCTACATGTTTGCTTTCATGTTAAAGAGTGGGTTGGGAAACTCTCAGGGCAAGAAAACCGTGTGATCCTAGAGCTCATTGTAAGCATTCTTGGGCCCTCTGTAGGGAGGAGCTGGTGACCCTGCCTGCAAGAAAGGAGCTCTTTAAGGGTATTGTGTTGCCCAGGGCTTTGACAGAAAACTAAATGCTAAAATATCGACTCAGAGGGTGGGGGACAACATGCAAGTAGATAGGGCAGTGTTTCTAAAGGTTTGGAGGTGGGAGAGCGTTGGGTATCAGAAACTGATAGTGGAAAGAACACATCCAAAACCTCCAAGGAAGAAGCTGAATCCACACAGAGTCAGAAGTCACGTGCACTTCTGTGCTACCACTCTATGCCCTAATTACTTCTCTTAATTACTTCTGTGTGTGCCTGTACACAGAGAACTAAGAGATGAATTGGCAGGCAACATACCATCTGTATCTATTTTGTACATTTACGTGTTTACCTGTATATTAATTCTTGGCTTATTTATTATCCTTATTTATTCAGTAGATTGTAAACTCCATGAAGACAGGGACTGTTTCCTTTTCAACCTTAAGTAGAATTTCTGTCATAAAGAGGGTGGTCAACACTTCTTGATGGCTAAATAGGTGGCTAAATTACTGAATGGCTGAATGTGATGTCTTTATCCTTTCTTATACAACAGATCAGTAAGATATTTTATCCCAGTTTCTCTCTGATTGAGATCAGGAAATAACCTCTCGTCAGTTGAATCATAGTCCCTGAGTCCACAGCTTTTAATTTTAAAAGTTGGCAATCCTGCCTGCACTGGTGACGTGCCTCATCCTAGCCTTTGATCATCTCTTAACAGTTGCTTTACTCCTGCAGGTCTAACAGCCCCCAGGACATATTTCCTCCCTGTGCAGGAAATATGATACGAACGTGTTAAAATGACAATAACTCTGAACAAGCAGTGACATACAGTAAATCTGTGGTTACCAGACTTGATGATCTGAGACGGCACCTCTGCTTTGTTTGTTATTGTGTACCTTGTGCCAAGCACAAGTTCCAGGCAATGGGATGTGCTCAACAGATTCATGATGAATAAATGAAAAAGTATCAGTGAAGAATGTGCCCTTATCTGTTTTACTGTGCGAAAGGAAGTAAATAAGGAAAAATTAATGGAAGCCTTGTCAAGTGTCCTGTTTCCTTAAAAGGGTAGGCCTAAATGGATATTTGTAATTATATTAATTTCCTATCTACAAATATATCTTTCAGTGTTAGAGTTTTTTTGAATTATGAAAAGTTTTAAACAAGAATATTAACTCTACTAAATCTGGAGCTACAGTTGGAATTACCTAAAAGATTTTTATTTAAATTTGTTAATGTAGAACTACTTTTTGAATTATGTGGTGGTTTTTAGCTTTTACATTTTAACACCAAAGTTATTTTTCAGTTATACAGCATAGTTCTGAGTTTGACTTCTTTGGAAAATATTTGCGATGCAGCCCTTTTAAAATGTCTACCACAGAATTCTAAGAAGCTAATCATACTTCCCTCCATTTTTCTCTCCCTCACTCCACACTTCCTTCCTTGTTTTCTTTTTCCTCATTTAACTTTTGCAATAACATAATTTATATATATATTATAATCACAAGTTTGAAATATATATATTCTCTTTACATCATTCAACAGTGTAGGCGATTTCAAGAGTCTGAGAGATGTTGGATCAATATGATGAATCTGTAAGTACTTAAACATGGAATGGTTTCCATTTGTAAGGACTTACATGTAAACAGACTCTGTTTTTGCAAGGAGAAAGCGCCCTGCCTCACACTCACACCCGGGTGCAGTGGTCATCACAGGTCACAAGGACGCCTGCTTCTGGGGTGCGCCCAGTCCTCAGTTCGTTTACCCAGCAGCCATTTCCAGGCTGTCCAAGCTCACCAAAGTGTGTGCATTTCTGTTTGCCTTTATACGCACGCACTTAAAATGTCTTTCAGAAAAATCGACCTGGGAAGTGTGCCCCGCATACAACGGCTCCATTTTAGAATGTCTATAATTATTTTGAGGCATAAAATATATCTGGTCATAACCCGAGGGCAGCTGAGACACTCCTGCCCCTCCGTGTGGGACATCTCTCCCAAATGACAGGCAGATCTGTCACGGGCGGGGGTGATTTATCTCCTCTGATTTCATGCTGTAAAGACGCCCTGGACAAGGTGAAGTGATAATTTTCCTCAGAGTTAACATGTCCAGTGTCTCATTTTTCATTCCAGTCCTTGTGAAATGACATCCAACACTAAATTGGGGACTAATTTTGGTTGTGAGGTTTGGCTGCCTGCCCGCTTCTCTGGGAAAACAAGCAAATTATCTGTACTTTTTAGTCATAGAAGTCATACGACACCTGGAGCTGTCTTTTTTATTTTTTTTTTAATCTCACACTGCAGAAAGCAAGAGAAAAGGATACATGGCAGAGAATGCTGCAAAAATAATATACTCTTTTACCAGAAAAAAATATTAAAAATATGAAAAATGTTGCATTTTTGGAAAAAAAACATTGTCGAAGGACAATTTAGAGGGACTTTCTGGGAAGGAGAAAAAATACGCAATGACAGTGATTTTAGAGAGAAACAAACATGATTATCTGAAAGTAAAAATTCAACCAATCACAACATTTTCATCAAGCAAAAAAAGGACTTATAAATACTTTCTTTACAAATGAACATAAATCTGTAATTCATTTATAGAATGCAATTTTTTAGTACCTAAACAAGCTCATCAAATGAAATATGTGTTGGGTAGACAAAATATATATCTGATAAACTGATAATCTGATAACACATAAATAAAATTGATTTTGGGTTGTAATTTATTAGACAATTTAACCAGCAGTGAAACATTCAAGAGTAAGGAAGTCACATAATGTTAAGAAGTCACATAAAAATAAACAAAGAACAGAGCAGGGCTGCACAATTAGAAATGTATGCCTGGGTATAGTAAAGGAACATGGGGTAGGCGCTGGGGCACACAAGATTTGAGCCACCATTCTGGACACCTGAATCGAGTGCCCATTTGAGTCCTGCCTCCCTTGCTTCCAGTTCAACTTCCTGCTGATATGCCTGCGATGGCAGTGACCCAAGTGACTGGGTTCCTGACACCAAGTGAGAGTCCTGAACAAAGTTCCTGGTTTCAGCCTGGCCCAGTCCTATCTGATGTGGGCATTTGAATAGTGAACCGGCAAGTGGAAGATTTTCTCTCTCTCTTTTTCTGTCTCCCTGTCTCTGTTTCTCCTCCCTCTCTCTCTTGTTCTCCCTCTGCTTCTCTCCCTCTGTGGCTCTACCTTTCAAATGAATAATACATAAACCTTTAAAAATTAAAGGGATATGACTGTGTAGTTAAATTTGAATTTATTAAATAATTAGTATCTCCAAATTTTGCAATCCATTCCTATGAGTTCAGATTTTCTTCATCTTATAATCTAAATATAGATGAAAATGAAAACAAAAACAAACAGAGCAGTAGCTAATATTTACTGATAACTTACTACCGTCGGGGTACTAAATGCAATGCTTCAAATGTTTTATTTTATTTATTCTTTAGAACACATTTGTAGAGCAAGGATTATTAATTGAATGGTTTTATGGTTGGGGAAAACAAGTTATAACTAAGAATAATTTCTTGAGAATATTTCTCTGTTAGATTATCCTAATATTCTAAGAATATTTATCTAAGTTCTTACATCTATTATGTGCTGTAGTCACAATCCCAGAATGTCTAGAGCATGTGTTTTGTAAATCTAGACTAGTAGAGGGCAACATATGATATATGCCTGTAAGTATCTACTAGCATGAAAAAGAATGAAAATATGCCTAGAGGGGGATAGGATAGGAGGTGGATGTTTCAGCTGCGATTTAGAGGTACAATTGTTACAAGGTTGAATAGGGAAAAAGGAGTTTCTTCAAAAGAATATAACTCTTTGAGCAAAGGCAATTAAATATGAGAGTGCCTCTTCTTTGTAATAAATTGTCCAGACTGCTCGGATTATAAGCTTCAGACAGAGGATTTGAAGTGGATCAACCTGGAGAAATAATTTGTAGTTGAATCCTCGACTTCAAATTCCATGCCAAACTCAGCTGCAGAAATGAAATGACTGCTGTGCAAGTACACTTGTTGAACTCAAGGATGGCATTAAAATCCCTGGTGAAAGGAACAAGTATTTGTCAAATTTGCTTGAAAAAATGATGATGTGGGAGAATAATTTATAGTATTATGTTACTTTATCCCTTGCATTAAGCCAAATTCGGATTTAAGTGTTAGATGTGTTGGGCCTGGTGTTGAGACACAGTGGGTAGGTCAAGCCCCAATTCTACAAGAGCCCTGGTTTGAGTTCCAGCTACTCCACTTCCCATCCAACTCCCTGCAAATATGCCTGGATTAGCAGTGGAGGATGGCCGAAGTGCTTGGCACTCTGCACCCACGAAGGGGACCCAGAACACACTCAGGGCACCTGCTTTCAGTCTGGCCCAACCCTGTCTATTGTGGCCATTTGGGACGTGAACCAGCAGATGAAAGCTCATTCTGTCTCTGTCTCTTAACTCTTTCAGATAAACAAAATAAATCTTAAAAAATAATAAAAATTGTTAGATGTGAGTAGTGGTTGTTTCTTCGTCTATGGGAAGTTTTTAATATTCTAACTTGTTTTCCTCCTTCTCGGGGAGACAACTGGTTGGCTGACTATGAACCCAGAAGACACCCAAGTCCTGATGACCAGATTCTGTGTCACTGTAGCCAGTGTGGCTGCAGGTGGGATTAAATTAAACTAAGGATCTTGACACTGTGGAGTCACCCTGGATTATCGCAGCCTACATGGTATTGTGAATCCTTCTAAGCAGGCAGAGACAGACTGGAAGGCAGGCAACATGTGCCCAGGAAACAGGTAGCAAAATGATGCATTGTGAGATAAGGAACTAGGATAACTTCCAGAAGCTGGAAATAATTAATAAATGGATCTTTCCCTTGAGTACCAGAGGGAGTGCTATGGAGGCCCTGGAGATAAAGACAGCATAAATATTTCTTATTTTCGGCAAAAAATTCATGGCAATTTGTTGTAGTAGTCATCGGGAACAAATAATGATATTTACAGAGATCCACATCATATCATAAAATTGTCTATATAAACAAGTATAAATTGGTTCCACGTGTGACACTTTTGTTTTCCTACTGAAGAATGAAGAAACCCTAAAGAACAATAATTTTTTAAAAGATTTACTTGCTTGAATGTCAGAGTTGCTGAGAGAGGGAGAGATAGCGAGAGAGATACCATCCATCTGCTGGTTCATTCCCCAGATGGACACAATGACCAGGAATGGGCTAGGCAGAATCCAGGATCCAGGAACTTCTTCTAGGTCTCCCAAGTGGGTAGCAGGGACCCAAGCATTTGGGCCATTTTTTGCTTCTTTTCCAAGGCAATTAGCAGGGAGCTGAACTATAAGTAGAGCAGCCGGGACACAAATTGCTGCCCATATGGGATGCTGGCATTGTAGGCAGCAGCTTTACCTACTATGCCACAAACCCAGCCCCAAGAATAAAATTAACCAATACAAATATTGGATACATTTGTTAATATGAAAATAAAATATTTATACATTTAAAAAGCAAAATTAAATGTAAGCAAGACCAAAAATTTAACAAGTGTCATATAATGTTAATGCTGCAACACAGAGAGCATTTATATAAATCAAGAAAAAGTTAAATATCAATAAGAAAATATAAAACTTGCTTTTTCATGCAGTTCTTAAGTCAAAGGATGCAAATGATTATTAAATAATAAAGAAGTCATTCCATGTTCTTAGGAAACAGAAAAATAGGAGGTGAAATATTTTTAATTTTGCCTTTTCCAGGTTGGCATATATTTAAATATCTTATTTTAATAATTTTCCTTACTTGTAAAATCTTACAGAAGTTTATATTAGTCTTACTACCCCTTTAATCCAGTTTAATCCCCTCCAAACTTCACCACATTCCTGTTGCTTATGCCAAAACCCTTGTGATCAGTTTGAGTCCAATTTTTCTCAACCTCTGTAAAAAGTTTCCTGAGGGAAGCATGTTGACATTATTTTCAAAATACGTCTGCTCCTCTCTGGTGTTTCCTGAACAGTCCATTATTCTTGTTCAGGAATCTGTGATTGTGTCCTAACTGGTGAATGTGCTTTGACGTTTGCCTCGTTATAATTCATCCTCCACACAAGGCTAGGAGCAAGCCTGAGGAAGTGGCACGGCCAGCACTGTCTCCATCCGTAGCTGGTGACGCCTGAGTCACCTCCCTCTCCTCCCTTTGCATTACTCTCCATTTTGCCCATTTCTCCCGCTGTATTCTACCTCCTCACTCCTGAGGTTCTGAGGGTTGTTCCCAGCAGTGTTTCAGCCTGCCCGGCTGCTTTCTGGAACCACTGTCTGAATGACTCCAGTGTTCACTTCCTTTCCTACAGCTTTACCTCTACAGACTGCCCACGGCCCATCCAACGGCAAGTCTCCCAGTAGTCCAGGAGTCCCTTACTGTGGCTAATTTTCATGTTATATAGCATTTATCACTTTGTAATTCTTTCTCTCTTCCTTCCTCTCTCCCTCCCTCATTCCTCTTTCCTCTCTCTTTCTCTCCCTACACATCTATCTTTCTTTCTTTCTTTCTTTCTTTCTTTCTTTCTTTCTTTCTTTCTTTCTTTCTTTCTTTCTTTCTTTCCTTCCTTCCTTCCTTCCTTCCGTCCTTTCTTCCTTCCTTCCCTCCTTCCTTCCTCCCCTCCTTCCTTCCTCTATCTCTCCCTTTCTCCTCTCCTCTCCTCTCCTCTCCTCTCCTCTCCTCTCCTCTCCTCTCTTCTCTTCTTGTCTCTTATCTCTCTCTCTCCCCCACCCCCACCTTTCACTCTTTCCGAGAGTTAGAGAAATCCATTAACTGGTTCACTCTCCAAATACCCCCAATAGGAAAGGAGCTGAAACTGGGGGCTAGAACTCAGTCCAGATTTCCCAAGCAGGTGACAGGGAATATTTGAACCATCACTGCTGTCTTCCATGGTCTCAGCAGACAGCAACCTGGAACCAGGAGCCAGGCCCAGAGACTGCACCTATGTTTTGCAGTGTGGGATGTGTGCAGCCTGACTGAAGTCTAACCACTAGACTCAGCATCTGCTCTCTTCTTCTGATTCTTTATATTTAATTACTCTTTCAAGATGGCTACAATGCTAGAATATGCAGTCTTTTTTCTTCACATTCTAACATCACTGAAGTTTTGATGCATCTAACAATCACTGTAAAAAAGTTAACAGAGTATGAAACATCTTAAACTAACCTAGATTTTGTGCTGTGCTTTAATTTTTCTCATAATAATTTCCTTACACAAAATATACGGTATTATTATATATTTGGATATATTAAAATAATTTAGTGAAATAAGGTGTTAATTTTTATGTCTTTGAACATGAATTAAAACATGAAATAATTATTGATTTCTTCATTATGGCTGCTATGAAATACAAAATACACTGATGATGTTTTCAAGTGGCATTATACTGAATGAAAGTGTTCTTAAGAAAAGCTAAAAATTGCCGGCGCCGTGGCTCAATAGGCTAATCCTCCACCTTGCGGCGCCGGCACACCGGGTTCTAGTCCCGGTTGGGGCGCCGGATTCTGTCCCGGTTGCCCCTCTTCCAGGCCAGCTCTCTGCTATGGCCAGGGAGTGCAGTGGAGGATGGCGCAGGTGCTTGGGCCCTGCACCCCATGGGAGACCAGGAAAAGCACCTGGCTCCTGGCTCCTGCCATCGGATCAGCGCGGTGCGCCGGCTGCAGCGGCGGCCATTGGAGGGTGAACCAACGGCAAAGGAAGACCTTTCTCTCTCTGTCTCTCTCTCTCACTGTCCACTCTGCCTGTCAAAAAAAAAAAAAAAAAAAAAAGAAAAGCTAAAAATTGAGAACATAGAACATCCAACTCACTATTTCATAGTATCATGTTAGACATATTTCTTATAGTCTAATTATAAAATCATTAGAATCCATGTGTTTAACCTTTCCAAATTTTCAATATGTTGGAAAAAGCATTTTATTCAATAATCACTCTCAAATGTCATAGAAAGGAAATGTGACTCACTGAAATGCTAAGAAATGTTACCTGCATGCGATAAAATTCACTCATTACTGCAGTCTCGAGACAAAACATGTAACTTACAGGTTAGTCTTTATTGCCAGATAAATGGATAAATCCAATGTTCTAATATATTGCATGTGTGTATCTTTCTATATCCTTCAACTGAAATTTTACGTTGTTTTCAAATATCTTAATTCAAAGCTTGTATTGTTAGCAGTATCTAAGCATTAATTTTACATATATCCATTAAATATTACAGAGTTAACTACCTTCCAAATAGTTTTGAAGTGGTATATTTACCCTTTGAATTTAGTGAGTAATGAAAATGGGTTTTGTGTGAAATTCATTGCAAAAACACCATATACATATAACAACAAAGAAGAGAGCAATAGAGTAATTTTATATAAAAATATAATAATTAACATTATTAAAGCTATGTCCAGGATATAATGCCATTTATCTGGAAGTGCTGATACAGAAATGAGAAGTACATGTCACCGAGTCCAAGAATTACAGTGTACATTTATTTTCACCTTAGCCATCTATTTTACAAATGCTATATATAAGTGCTATCACTGGGTTGTATATAAAATGAGATAGATCAATTCATAATGTACAAATTCTCAAGTTGCATAAAATGTAAAGCTAAATATAAATAAAATGTCATTTATTGATCATTATTAATACTAGTATTAATATTTATAAATTTAAAATTACTTATGTTTTAAGTATTTTTATATTTTATTTATAAAATTTGTCTCTTTTTTAAAAAGATTTAGCCATTTATTTGAAAGTCTGAGTTACAGAAAGAGAGAGAAGGAGAGACAGAGAGAGAGATCTTCCATCGGCTGGGTCACTCCCTAAACAGCAGGGCCGGTCTGAAGCCAGGAACAAGGATCTTCCTCCAGGTCTCACACTGGGGTGGGGGGGCCCAAGCACCTGGGCTATCCTCCACTTCCTTCCCATGAACACTAGCAAGGAGCTGGACCAGAAGTGGAGCAGCTGGGACTGGAATTGTTACCCATGTAGAAAACCAGCCTTGCAAGCCGTTTCATTACCCACTATGCCACAAAAACAGCCCCCCCCAGCCCCCCCCCCCAAATTCATGCATTTTTAATGTGTAAGTCATTGATACTTAGTGACTTTACTGAGTGGTTACCTCATAACCACATAATAGTTTTAGAACATTTTCCATGCTCCATGTCAATCTGTCAGCTGAGTTTACAGTTAATCCCCTTCTGACCCTTGTCCCCAGCAACACTAAGCATGCTCATGTTGTTTGCCTTTTCTGAATGAGTCATGTGAAAAAGAATTGATATACATATTTTTAAAAGATTTATTTTATTTATTTGAAAGACAGAGTTACAAAGAGAGGTAGAGCCAAAGAGAGAGAAGTCTTCCTTCTGCTGGTTCACTCCTCAAATGACCACAATGGCCAGAGCTGAACTGATCCTAAGCCAGGAGCCAGGAGCTTCTTCCAGGTCTCCCACGTGGGTGCAGGGGCCCAAGGACTTGGGCCATCCTCTACTGCTTTCCCAGGCCACAGCAGAGAGCTGGATCAGAAATGGAGCAGCAGACACATGAATATTCTATTTTATTTTACTGGAAAAGTTAAATTGTCCTTTTATTGTATGCATTTATGGCATGCATATAACTTGATGCTTTGAAATATGTATACAGTTTGTGATGATTAAATCATGCTAATGTATTCATCACACAGACTTAATTTTTGACATAATATGTAAAATATAACTTATTAGCTATTTCATAATATACAGAGACTATTGCTGAGTGAAAACACCATGTTGTACAATAGATTTTTCAGTATCTATTCCTTTTGACAATTTGTACCTTTGGTTACAGTTAAGTCTGACGCAGTTAAAGTTAATTTTTGTATGTGTGTTATGTAAGTCTGTGACCCACTTTATAAGTTAATTTGTATATATGTGTGTATGTGTGTGTGTGTGTGTGTGTTATGAGCTGAAGTTTAAGTTCATCTTATATATAGATATTCATTTTCCTTAATGTCATAGCTTGAACTATCTTAGTCATTTGTTAAAAACTATCTTATGATTTGATTGTTGCTTGTAGCCCTTGTCTATATTGTTGTGGAGCAATGGTCTTTCTACTTTTAACATTATGGTTAGTAGAGCATTAAGCCTGTGATTGTAGGGTGAAGTGAAAGTATGTTTTTCCAAAAATAAAAGTAAAAAAAAATAAAAATAAAAAAAGAAAGGAGTGAGCAGAGACTAAGAGTAGTAGGGAGGGAGGAAAGTACAGTTATTTTCTTGAAATTGTATCAATGAAATATGCTTTATTTATATTAATACAAATTTTTGTTGGATGCCAGCATCTCATATCAGTGTAGCAGTTCAAATCCTGACTGCTCTGCTTCTGATCCACCTTCCTACTAACCGCCTGAAAAGGCAGCAGGTGATAGCCTAAGCATTTGTGTCTCTACCACCCATGTAGGAGATCTCAATAAAGTTCCAGGCTCCTGGCTTCAGCCTTAACAAACTCAGGCAGTTGTAGTCATTGGGGATTAAAATATAAGATCTCTTTTTCTCTCCATATGTCACACTTTGTCACTGCCTTTCAAATCAATCAGCCTTTAAAAATGCAATTTATAAAGTTATAGTTTAGAAATTATTCTAACTTCATCTTAAGTATAAAACAACTCTGCACCTTTCATAGTTTCTAGAATAATAATAATTATTATAATAAATAATAAATGATAATAAATTATGCATTACAGATTCTGTAAAGATTGGATAAGTAAGCCAGTATCAATTATCAAGAGAAAATAAAGAATTAAAATATCTACTATCTAATCTTATATGTTATCTTAACTCATTGTTATGGAACTCTTTTACAAGAAAAACACTCTTCTATTAATATCTCTCAAATTGCATATAAACATTTCTTACATTCTGTTAGCAGGTGTAACTATTTCTACCATGCTAAAGTAATTGCATGCTACAATTAAGTTGGAGAAAAGTGTTATACTTGCATAATTTATGTTGTAAATGTAAACTACAATTTTATCATTGGTTTTCACCATTTTGTCTTTCTTCTTTACAAGTGGGACATTTCTAATAACCTATGGTAATGAGCAAGATTTATATTTTTCCAAGCTAAATTACAATACTAATCTTGATTTTCTAAAGCTTTAGTATCACATATAACTTTGAAGAAATGTAAAGATTTTACTTCTTCAATTTACTAGTCTACTACATATTTGTGGAAAATGTAGAATATCACTTTCTATCTTTAAGAAGAAAATAAATGTATCATTGTATACACACTGAATCATTAATCCAATAGATTACAAATGCATCATTATTCAATTGATGTCTACTCACTTATCTTTTAATTTGTTAATTGTAGTTAGGATTTCATTATGTATGGATTGGTTTCAAGTTATTGTGATACATTTATTTTTCATTGGAGATTTGTAGGAGTGTGTGGGTGTAATAAAACTGCAAGCTACATTCATGTGAAGACAATATTTTTTGAAACTGCTGTCATTCTAGAGAATATAAAACTATGGAGAAAATACAAACCAAAACTGCTCCAAGGGAGAAAGAGCTAGAATTGTTTGTATTAAAGATATTTGTGTTTGACACTCATTTCTAAAAACGAGATTAGAGATCATAAGAAGCTAGCATTTCCACCCAGTGTTTTTCTTAAACTGTTTTCACCATATTCACATCTGGAGCAGCTAATTAGATTTCTAAATGTTACACTTCCGGCACTCACGTTTTATGGGTGCAATTGTTCACACAGTCAAAACAGAATATTGTTTTCTTCGGTTTTTTAAAGGAGACTATATATGACCCTCAGGATGATTTTGGTTTTATTTTTCCGTTTGCTTAACTTCATGGTTTAAATTCCTCCCAAACACTAAAATATGGCTTTTCTTTTCTTTTTTTTTTTTTTATTTTTTGGTGGGAGAAGCTCTAGTTAGCATTACATTGTTGCTGGTTTCTGCTTTGCAATTCTGTTTCAATGTTCATATACCCGGTGAGTATGATTTGTCTCAGCATGGGGCATCTTGCTTATTTCAAAGCAGACTCCCTTCATTTTTCTAGCCAGATTTGCAGTGCTTCTAAGAATCTGCTCTGCAGGGAATAACACTTTCTGGAGACTGTTTTGCTGCTTCATCTGAGGACTTCAGTGTTTACACAATGAGAGACATTGAAGTGGAAAGTAGAAATATCCCACTAATTTGAGTTGATTTTCTCTCATCTTTTTTGTTTTGGAAATACAAGTGAAAAACGGAGTGAGTTTCAAATGCCTCTAAAACAAATTAACAGTGATGTTTTGATCCCCAGATGCACAGCAGCACAATTGTTTTACATGAAGTGAATAGGAAAGTATCAGGAAAAATCACGATACAAATGCATCCACTGGTTGTAATTAAATTATTTTGATATAATTTGAACTAAGACTTAAAAATAAAGAATATGAAGGCATATAAGAGTCATGGAAGTCTCAGAGGAAATGACTTTGAAGGTGGTAAATACACTGTATTTTATAATGGAAAATAAACCTATTCTGTTAAGTGTAAATACCACTAATGGTAGTCTAGGTCTCTTGAACCCTAATATGATGTCACTTCACTTGTTCTGGACTAACTACTGAACTAAAATAACTAGAATGATTTATCTTGGCTAAGCCTCATTTTAACTGGTTATTTGGAGAAATATATGTTAATCATTATGTGACTAAATATGTTATATCTTCATAGCATAATGATTATAATTGTGAAAGTTTCATCAGTTTTATCAATAACAAGTGAGATACTACAAACACAAATGTGAAATAAACATAATTATATAGATTAAGTTTTATTACTATTATTATTATATTTTCAAAAGCATTACTCTGCAGGCTTTCCTTATTTTAAATTCTTATTTAAAATATCTTAACAGACAACAATATTGTAAATATTTATGGGGTGCTATGTGATGTTTTGTTACATGTATGCATTGTATAATGTCCAAGCAGTTTAAATATATTTATCTCTTCAAATATTTGAGATTTCTTTATAGTAAAAGAATCCAGAATTAGATCTATTATTTAGTTATATTTTGTTAGCAAAATATACAGTGAATTAACATTATCTATTATTACCCCACTACGCAAAAAATCTCAGAAATTCTTACCCCTCTGTCTATAACCTATTACTCATTGATTAACGTTTCCCTCCCCATGTCCACCCACTGCTCCTCCCAGTGGAGGACAGTATGCTTAAGTCCGGAGACCACAAGTAAACCAAATGAGAGGGTACCCAGATAACTGTACCATTTCTTATACCAGCACATCACCCTCACTTCCACATATGGCTTTAAGAGACGTAGTTTGTGATCCATGGGTTTTATTTGGGAAAAGTCTAATCATTCTTTAGATATATGTAGTTTTTCTCCTGCAGTCTTCAGGAAATAATACTTATAGAAATAAAGGTACTTTTAGTATATATTAAGTAAAGATTTCATCAGTTTGCCCTCACATAGAACATAAAGTGTAAAATACTGTTTGAGTACTAGTTATAGCAATGATTCACATTGGACAACACATTGACAGAGATCCCACATGAGGAGTAAGTACACGGTGACTCCTGTTGTTGACTTAACAATTTAACACTCTTGTTTATGGCGTTAGAAATCTCCCTAGGCTCTAGTCATGAGTTTCCAAGGCTATGGAAGCCTTTTGAGTTCACCGACTCTTACCTTCTTCAGACAAGGTCGTAGTCAAAGTGGAAGTTCTCTCCTCCCTTCAGAGAAAGGTACCTCCTTCTTTGATGACCTGTTCTTTCCACTGGGATCTAACTCACAGAGATCTTTCATTTAGATAATTGAAAATGAATCTTGGTGTGAATGGAATGGGAGAGGTTGTGGGTGATGGGAGGGTTGCCAGTGGGAGGGAAGTCATGGGGGGGGAAGCCGTTGTGATCCATAAACTGTACTTTGGAAAATTATATTTACTAAATAAAAGTTTTTTTAAAAAAGAAGCAAAACACAGGAAAAAAAAGAAATAAAGGTACTTTTAAATAGATTCTTTAAAATTCATGGCTATAATTATCTTAATTTCTGAATTTGTGGTTTGTGACCAACTTGTCTACATATTGTTTTAATTATCTTCATCAAGCACAGTGATCCAGCAATAATCCATTTAAAATTTTTTACATACCCTAGCTTCATGCAAGCGTACCTGAAATATATCTTGATAGAACTAAAAGCTGTTAAGAGTCAACAAAAACATTTCTATTAAATTTCTGCATCAGGCATGATGATTTTTCTTATTTCCTAATTACTCACTAAAAAAAGAATTTCTAATGTATGTACTTATCTACTTATATTTGAAAGGAAAAGGGAGAAAGAGAGAGAAAGGGGGAGAGAGAGAGAGAGAGAGATCTTCCATCTGCTGGTTCACTCCCCAAATGGCCACAACAGCTAGGGCTGGGCCACACTGAAATCAGGAGCCAGCAACTCCATCTGGGTCTCCAGCACGGGCAGCAGGAATTGAAGTATTTGAGCCATCATCTGCTGCTTCCAGGTGCATTGGCAGGTAACTGGATCTATAGCAGAGCAGCAGAGACTTGAACTCACACTGCAATATGGAATTGCAATGTTGCAAGCTGTGGTTAACACACTGCACTGTAATGCTGGCTGCATATCTGTTAAAAATACATTTTTGAGCCAAATTCAAGATGTGATTTTTTTTTTTCTTGGTGGATGAAGATATGGATCTGGGATACTGTCTGAAAATACGTTTCCTAGGTTACTAACAAGAGGCTTTATTACCCATGGGTTAGCCAGAAGAATGAGCATCCTGTTGTGTGAGTTCTTCATTTGCATTTTTCTTTGTCCTGTATATTCTGTTTTGACGTTTTTGTATTTTTATTTCCCATGTGTTAGTTGTTGAGTGATTTTCCCTTCTATTACTTTGAGAGCAATATACTATTACATTTAGTTTTTAAGTTTTTAACAGATTCAATATAGTTCATAGATACAATTCTAAGACTATAGTGATATTTCCTTCCTCCATCCCGTCCTCCCCCTCCCTCTCTCCTTACTTCCCTCCTTTCTGTCCTTCTTTCTCTCTTTTTCTTCCTCTTTCTCTCTCTTTTTCTTCCACTCTCTCTGTCATCTTATTTCTTACTGGGAAACATATTTTTTTTAATTTATGTTATACCCAAGGACTTAGAGTTCCACCAAATAAAGAGTTCCACAAGCAAAAAGTAAGAGGATCCTAGTTGAGCATGAATCTAGACAAGATCTATAAACAATGATGAAATGGAAGATGCGTTTCCCCCACATGCACTGAATTTTAAAGTAATTGCAGATCTTTAAAACTACAGTAGCATAACACTCTTAACCACCAGGTATATTAAAGTATATTTGCAGGAATACTGATACATGCACACAGACATGTCTTTTTTTGTTGCTTTCATTTAATTGATTTTTTCTTTTTTTAAATTTTAGCTGCAACATACAAGGAAGAATATGTGGTATTTGTCTTTCTGTGTCCAGCTTATTTCACTCAACACGATGTCTTTCAGTTGCATCCATTTTGCTGCAGTGATGTTACTTTTCAATTATTTTGATTTTACTCAAAAATCATAATATACACTGATTCTTTAGTATCATTTAATAGGATTATATTCCTTTTCAATAGTGTGAAATTTAACTTTATCTGCTATGCTGTTTGCTATGCTGCTGTTACCATATGTTTTAATTGAACAAACAAGAAATTTTAATCCTTTATAACATATGCTTGTCACTTTACCCAGAAATTGCCCATTTAAATAGCCCCATGCATTCAACACTCTAGTTATACTTTACTTTTTTCCTACACTGCTCTACATTGGTATTTGCTTTCTGCACACTGACAATGTAATTTTCTGGCAACCAATGCTGCTATTGAAAAGCCCACTGGACACCTAATTGTTGTTATTTTACCAGTAATCATCTTTCTACTTTAGATTGCTTTCAAGATATGTTTTCTTCTTAGTATTCTGTATTATTTCTATATATGCTGCAGTATTACTGAACTTTATCTGTGAATGGATTTTATTTCACATATCCTAATTTGAATATTTGGAGTATTATCAAGCTTTACTTCTGGAAAATCCTCAGCCATTATAACTTAAAATATTTTATCTCCTTGCTTACAATATAAATTTTGGCATTATGCTAGGTGCTATATATAAATAACAAAAAAGATTCCTCTCATAAGTTTTTCAGTAAAGTGGAGAGAAAGAAAATAAATTAAAATGAACATAGAAATTGATCAGGCAGTGAGTAGTGTCATGGAGAAAAATGAAATCCACTATGAATGAAAAGAAAAACCTAGCAGGTGTCTATCTTTTGTAAGGTTATCCAAGAAAGTGGCTGAAAATATGTCATACAAAGTGAGGGAAGTTGACTCTAGAGATCTGTGAAATGCCAGTCAAAGCACAGGGACAGTGTGTGGTTGTAGAGAGATTGCAAACACTGACAGATTCCACACCAGTGTAGTGAGTTCACACTCACCAGCTCTTCCCATAAAGATCTAGAGGCACTCACACAGCGACTGACAAGAGTCTTGAACGAGCATCCATCAGGTTTCACACAAGACACGTCTGCTTTCACAGGGGAAAGAGCCCATCAACAGGACCTTGGGGACCATTGCTTCACGAGAGAAAGCACAGTCTACACGGGATCTTCTTTATCTCCTTTGTGTGGCTGTTGTGACACCTGTGAAAACACGGCTGAAGAGAGAGCAGGACAACCGTGCTATGACAGGAAGGGGGGTGTGAAAACACGGCTGAGGAGAGCAGGACAACCGTGCTATGACAGGAAGGGGGGTGTGAAAACATGGCTGAAGAGAGCAGGACAACCGTGCTATGACAGGAAGGGGAGTGTGAAAACACACGGCTGAGGAGAGCAGGACAACCGTGCTATGACAGGAAGGGGGGTGTGAAAACACACGGCTGAGGAGAGCAGGACAACCGTGCTATGACAGGAAGGGGGGTGTGAAAACATGGCTGAAGAGAGCAGGACAACCGTGCTATGACAGGAAGGGGGGCGTGAAAACACACGGCTGAGGAGAGAGCAGGACAACCGTGCTATGACAGGAAGGGGGGTGTGAAAACACGGCTGAGGAGAGATCAGGACAACACCGTGCTATGACAAGAAGGGGGGTGTGAAAACACGGCTGAGGAGAGCAGGACAACCGTGCTATGACAGGAAGGGGGGTGTGAAAACACACGGCTGAGGAGAGAGCAGGACAACCGTGCTATGACAGGAAGGGGAGTGTGAAAACATGACACAGAGAGAGCAGGACAACCGTGCTATGACAGGAAGGGAAGAGTGAAAACATGACACAGAGAGAGCAGGACAACCGTGCTATGACAGGAAGGGGAGTGTGAAAACACGGCTGAGGAGAGCAGGACAACCGTGCTATGACAGGAAGGGGGGTGTGAAAACGTGGCTGAGGAGAGCAGGACAACCGTGCTATGACAGGAAGGGGAGTGTGAAAACACACGGCTGAGGAGAGCAGGACAACCGTGCTATGACAGGAAGGGGAGTGTGAAAACACACGGCTGAGGAGAGCAGGACAACCGTGCTATGACAGGAAGGGGGGTGTGAAAACATGGCTGAAGAGAGCAGGACAACCGTGCTATGACAGGAAGGGGAGTGTGAAAACATGGCTGAAGAGAGCAGGACAACCGTGCTATGACAGGAAGGGGGGTGTGAAAACATGGCTGAAGAGAGCAGGACAACCGTGCTATGACAGGAAGGGGGGTGTGAAAACATGGCTGAAGAGAGCAGGACAACCGTGCTATGACAGGAAGGGGGGTGTGAAAACATGGCTGAAGAGAGCAGGACAACCGTGCTATGACAGGAAGGGGGGCGTGAAAACACACGGCTGAGGAGAGAGCAGGACAACCGTGCTATGACAGGAAGGGGGGTGTGAAAACACGGCTGAGGAGAGATCAGGACAACACCGTGCTATGACAAGAAGGGGGGTGTGAAAACACGGCTGAGGAGAGCAGGACAACCGTGCTATGACAGGAAGGGGAGTGTGAAAACATGACACAGAGAGAGCAGGACAACCGTGCTATGACAGGAAGGGAAGAGTGAAAACATGACACAGAGAGAGCAGGACAACCGTGCTATGACAGGAAGGGAGGTGTGAAAACACACGGCTGAGGAGAGAGCAGGACAACCGTGCTATGACAGGAAGGGGAGTGTGAAAACATGACACAGAGAGAGCAGGACAACCGTGCTATGACAGGAAGGGGAGTGTGAAAACACGGCTGAGGAGAGAGCAGGACAACCGTGCTATGACAGGAAGGGGAGTGTGAAAACACGGCTGAGGAGAGAGCAGGACAACCATGCTATGACAGGAAGGGGAGTGTGAAAACACGGCTGAGGAGAGCAGGACAACCGTGCTATGACAGGAAGGGGGGTGTGAAAACACATGGCTGAGGAGAGCAGGACAACCGTGCTATGACAGGAAGGGGGGTGTGAAAACACACGGCTGAGGAGAGAGCAGGACAACCGTGCTATGACAGGAAGGGGGGTGTGAAAACACATGGCTGAGGAGAGCAGGACAACCGTGCTATGACAGGAAGGGGGGTGTGAAAACACACGGCTGAGGAGAGCAGGACAACCGTGCTATGACAGGAAGGGGGGTGTGAAAACACATGGCTGAGGAGAGAGCAGGACAACCGTGCTATGACAGGAAGGGGGGTGTGAAAACACACGGCTGAGGAGAGAGCAGGACAACCGTGCTATGATAGGAAGGGAAGAATAGGTGTTGGGCATGGAACCACGTATAGGAAAGAATCAAGAGCATCAGAAAAATAAAGACCTTAGCTCCAATCCACAAATTGTGTTTCAATAAGACAGGAAACCTTCCTGTAATTCCACACACTGCCTTGATAACTCCGAAAGTGGAATACTGCTGAGTGAGAAACAGAAAAAATAGCATTACACAGAGATAAGAGCTAAAACTGATGATGGAGCAAAACACATTTACTTTAAAAAACAGATGATGCTTCCATAATTTGAAGGTTATGGTGTAGAGTGTCACCCTAGGAACAATATCTAATTCAGCTGAACTTGTCTTTATATTGAATCAAAATTTCATATTAAAATTGTAACAGGTAAAAAAAATACATTAATTTTTAGGAAAAATATTTTTATTCCTTAAAATGTATCTATTTTAGCTTTAGTAATTGGGTACTTAATCGCTACTGATGATGCAGATGTCCAGCTTTTAAGAAGTAATTACATACCATATAAAAAAAGCATAAAAAGTAAAACAACCAATATAGCCAAACTCAGATTTGATATCAATATTAGAAATAACTGCCTTTTAAAAAAAGATGTATTTATTTTACTTGAAAGTCAGAGTTACACAGAGAGAGAAGGAGAGGCAGAGAGAGAGAGAGAGATGTCTTCCATTCCCTGGTTCACTCCCTAATTGGCCGCAACAGCTGAAACTGTGCTGATCCGAAGCCAGGAGCCAGGAGCCTCCTTGGGGTCTCCCACATGGGTGCAGGGGCCCAAGGGCTTGGGCCATATACTACTGCTCTCCCACGCCATAGCAAAGAGATGGATAGGAAGTGAAACAGCCGGGGCATGAACCGGCGCCCACATGGGATGCTGGCACTGCAAGCAACGGCTTTACTTAGCTTTGCCACAGCACCGGCCCCAGAATAACTGACTTTCAATGTTAAATGTTTAGTTAAAGACTCAAATCAGAGAGATGGAAAGCATGAAAATGTATATAACTTTTCAGCAGAGAGATGAAATAGAAAGCTTAGAAATGAAAATTCATAAACAGACTAAAAAAATAATTGAATGACTCCTCAGAAGACTGAAGATAGCTAAAACATTAGTCAATGAATTCAGAGAGAGTTCATAGGAACTATGTTTCTGCATGATAGACATTTTGAGTATTTTTTCATGTGTCTGTTGGCCATTTCATTTCCATCCTTTGAAAAATGCCTGTACATGTATTTTGCCCATTTCTTAATTGAGTTGCTTTGTTTTTGTGGAGTTTCTTGAGTTTGTTATATGTTTTGGAGATTAATCCTTTATCAGATGTATAGTTTGCAACTATTTTCTCCCATTTTGTCAGTTGCCTCCTCACGTTACTGAGTGTTTCTTTTGCTGCACAGAATCTTCTTCACTTGATATAATCCCATTTGTCTATTTTTGTCTTTATTTCCTATGCTTCTGAGGTCTTATACAATAAGTTGATGCCTACACCAGTGTCTTATAGTGTTTCCACTATGCTTTGCTCTAGTAAATTGATGATTTCAGGTCTTAGGTTGAGATTCTTGACACACTGTTAGTTGATTTTTGTAGAGGGTTTAAGATAGAAGTCTTGTTTCTTAGTTATGTATTCAGAGATACAATTTTCATAACACCATTTATGGAAGAAAAGATCTTTTTTCTCAGGAGCAATTTCAGCTAATTTTCAAAGATTAGTTGGTACTAGATACATGCTTCAAATTCTGTGGTTTGTAATCTGTCCAATTGTTCCACATGTCTCTTTTTGAGTCACCAACAGGCTATTTTGATTATAACAGCCCTGTAATATGCTTGAAATCTGGTGTTTTCAAGCCTTAGGCTTTGTTTTTATTGCTTAAGATTATTTCAGCTGTTCAGGGTCTCTAGAGTTTATATATAAATTTTAGAGTCCTTTTTTCTAGACCTGAGAATAATGTCATTGGTATTTTGATTGGTATCATACTGAATCTGTAACTTGCTTTTGGTAGTATGGGCATTTTGATAATATTAATCCTTCCAATAGCAAAGGTTTTGTGTCTTTTTCCATTTTTTTCATAATTTTCATTGTAGAGAACTTTTACAGCTTGGTTAAATTTATCCCAATGTATTTGATTTTTAAGTTATTTTGAATAAGACTGATCTTACAAGTTCTTTCTCAGCCATGGTATTGTTTGTATATACAAATTCTATTGATTTTTGTGTGTTAATTTTATATCTTGCAACTTTACCAAACTTTTATTAGTTTTAATAGTCTCTTAGTGGAATCATTTGCTTTTCTTATATAGAGAATCATGTCATCTGCCAACAGGGTAATTTGACTTCCTCCTTTCCAATTCTGGCTCAGACTTCCAGAATTATATTGTATAGTAAGGTGAAAGTGGATATCCTTGTCTGGTTCTGGATCTTAGTGCAAATGCTTCCAACTTTTTTTCAATTCAGTATGATGCTGAATGTGGGTTTTTCACTTATAGCCTTGATTGTGCTGAATTATGTATCTTCTATACCCAATTTAAGGCTTTTTATCATGAAAGTATGTTATATTTTATCAAATGCTTTCTCTGCATCTATTGAGATAATCATGATATTCATTCTTTGATTTGTAAAGGTGAATCATGTTTATTGATTTGCATGTATTGAACCATTCTTTTATCCTTAGGAGAGATCCCACTTGGTCTGGGTGGATGACCTTTTTGATGTGTTATTGTATTTAATTAGCTAATATTTTGTTAAGAAATTTGCATTTATGTTCTTCAGGGATATAAGTCTATAGTTTCTTATTTATTGTGTATTTTCTTGGTTTGGGAAATAAGGTGATCCTGGAGTCATAGAAGGAGATTGGGAGGATGCTGTCCCTTTCAATTGTTTTGAATAGTTTGAAAAGAATTGGGAATAATTCTTTAGAAGTTTCAAAAAATCAGCAGTGAAGCCATTTAGCCCTGGGCTTTTCTTTGTTGGAAGGATATCTGTCTTGGTTATTGGTCTATTTAGGTTTACTATGTCTTCATGTCTAAATTTTGGTGAATTTTATGTATGCAGAAATCTATACATTTCTCCTAGATTTTCCAATTTGTTGGCATGTAGCTTTTTGTAATAATTCATGATGACTTTTTAAAAAAAATTCTGTGGTATCTGTTGTGACATGTTTTTTGACTTTTCATTTTTTTAACTTATGTTTTTTCCTCTTTTTTAGTTATTTGGGACAATGGTTTATAATTTTGTTTATGTTTTTCATACAGTCAGCTCTTAATTTCACTGATCTTTTGTATTATTTAATTAAATTTTGTTTATTTCTTCTTTAATTTTTTATTACTTTGCACCTCTCACTAATTATGTTTGTATTAATATTGTTTTTCCTAGGTCTTTGCAATGCACTTCTAGATCATTTATTTGATGTCTTTCCAATTGTTTGATGTAGGTACTAACTGTTATAAAATTTCCTCTTAAAACTGCTTTTACGGTATCATTTAAGTTTTGGTATGTTGTGTTGTCATCTTTAATTCTAGGAATTTTTTATGTCTCTTTTGACTTTTCTGTGTCCCGCTGTTCAGTCAGGAGCATGTTGTTCTGTCTCCAAGTATTTGCACATTTTCTAGGGTTTCTTATGTTGTTAATTGCCAGCTTCATCCCACTGTGGTCAGAAAAGATATATGGTATGACTTTAATATTTTTTAATTTGTAGAGACTTGCTTTATATCCTAGCATGTGGCCTATCCTAGAGTAAATTCCATACATTGATGAAAAGAATGCATATTTTTCAGCAGTGAAATGAAATGTTCTGTAGGTATCAATACATCAATTTCATCAGTACTGTAGATTAGCTCAGTTGATATTTTGTTTAGCCAATATGTCCACCGAAGAGTGGAATGTTTAAATCGCCTATTATTATTGTGTTGGCGCATATATTTCTCTTCAGATCTGTTTACATTTGTCTTAAATACTAGAGTGTGATGGCATTGAGTGCATATATATTTACTATAGTCACAGCTTCCTGTTGATTGGTCACTTAACCACAACCTAATGCCATTCTTTGTCTCTTTTAAGAATTTTTGTCTTAACATCCATATTGCCTGATACCGAGATGACTACTCCTGCTAGTTTTCTATTTCCTTTTGCATGACATATCTTTTCTCCATCTTTTCACTTTCAATCTGTGTGTATATTTTTGGTCAGTTCTGTTTCTTAGAGGCAGCACATAAATTGGTCTTGTTTTTGAGCTGTTCAGCCAGTCTTAACTTTTTTTTCAGTCTTATCTTTTAACTGGGGAATTTAGTTGGTTTACATTCACGGTTATTATTTAAGTCATGTCTTGATCCTGCCACTTTTCTCAAATACTCCCGTTATTAATATCTTAGAATCTTCTTTCTAAACAACTAATAATCAGTGAGGATGGTGGGGTTCTGCATCAGACAAGATCATCAGTGCTGTAGTCTCCTCTCAGCTCATTTGCTCTGGGAAGATGGTGTCTCTACCAACCACTGGTTGCATGAGTTGCTGGTGGCATCCTGCCAGCTGCTTCATAGTTGTATACTCTTTGCTCCACAGTGTCTCTCTCCTTTCTCTAGATTTTTTTACCGAAAACTGTTCTCTAATGGTCCCCCTGAAATGCAGTTACACCTTCACCTCTGCCCTTGCTTCCCCAAGACCCTGGCCTCTTATCCTTGACCTCTATGACTTTCCCATGTGCAGCACGCCTTTAGCAGGAACGTAGCCTCCCTGGTCACAGTCTGCAGTAGGTTTTTAAAAACTAAGATGGTGAGGACTGAGTGGATATGGACATCCAAGAGCCCACAGGTAATTCACGTAAGAAGAGTGTTTACAGAAGCTGTTCCTCTGTATGGAGGAATTCTACAGAATGCACAAGGAAGAGATTTAGGCTCCTCTAAATCTTAAACAGAGAGTAGCAATTCCTCCAGAGTGCAATGGAAGAAATGTCTAAAGGGATTGCTCCATAACCCTGTTCAGCCAAGTAGAAAGAAGAGTTGCCTGTAGTAGTGGATCCTTGACTTGCTAACTTACAAAAATAACATTCTAGAGATTTTGTGTTGTCCACTGATTTTGTGCCATGCTGGAAATGTTGAACCCATTTAAGAGTTTCCATGGAGTAGCAAAAGGGATTCTGAGAGATTGCACAATAAATGAGAGTGAAGCCCTGACATCAGGGTAAACTGCAGGGAAATGGTCAAATAGGGATGAACAAATAGAGTGCAGATCCCAATCCAATACCCTGCCAGATGATTGGAGGTCACAGAGCCTTCACGTCACACCTGGGGGCCTCCCCAGCCACAGACCTTCAGTTGCCCCAAGCCTTTGTCTCAGTCTCATGCATCAGGGAGATTTCTGTGGAAATTAAAGTGTGTCCTTCTCTACCCCAGGCTTTGGTCACTTAGGCCCTTTGTTCCTGGCTATCTACCTCGGGCCTCGGCTTACTATCTATCATCTCTATTATTGCCATCAGTAAAGTAGTATCTGAGAATATTCCTATGGGGTTAATAAAATAGTCATTTGCTGGACTTTTTGCTTTTTAGTAGCCAATCTTGCAACTTGAGACCAAAGGTAGCCAATATGTGCAACAAAGACAATGCAAATACAACACTTGCTAGATTTCCTTAAAATTCAGAGTTATATTTACCTGAAGGAGGTGTGATCTTGAATATCTAAATAAATCTAAAAACATAGAAATGCTGTGCTGTAATAAATGAACACAATTTTTTTCACACTTTTTAGTGGCAATGCCTATATGGAACAAAGTAGAAGGAATCTGATTTTTAGGTCAGATACTTCTGTTCAGTAGACTTGATGATTCCCTGTAGTGTGAATTCCCACTTAGCAGAGCATCTAGAGATGCGAATTCATGCAGGAGAAGAGAACATCAAGGCTCTCTGGCTTTCAGTTGGGAGTGTTTCTAATTCCCTGGCAGCAATCAGAATTATTTGGGATGGGATCGAGATAGTGCCTTGATGTTCTCTAACTCTTCTTCAACATCCAACACCATTCCCACTAACTCTCTGTTTGAACAATTTCACTGAAGAAAGCTTTCTTTTACGTTAACATGGGCTGTGATGATGTGTTGTGAAAAGTTGTTGGTATGCCTCATCTAGGTATTGAAACACACCATGCAGTCTTGACTGCATAGGAATGTAGGCACATAGAGTACAGAGAAGAAGCTCCAAGTTTCCATAGTAAACATCCATCACAGTTATATTGTCAAGGGCAGGAGTGCTGCTAAACAGTGCCAGACTCGTTTGGTGACTACTCAGCTGCAACTTAATGTCAAAAAAGGAACTTACATTTAAATGTGGTGGACTTCATACTACACAGAGAGCCAGGATGTGCACCAAGAAAACCTGAGATTAAGTATTCCATTGCTCCTCACTTGCTACAGGAAGAGAAAGGGAAAGCAGCAGCTTGAATCGTTTCCTTGCCACCTAGATGGAACATAGATTTTCTTAAGAGATAAACGTCTTAATCCCTTGGCATTTGTCTCTTTGGAAACTAATGTAAAGTGAGAAAATTAAAATAGCATTTTCAAAGCAATCTTTAAACATCCAAAGCACAATGAAACTTTGTTGATCCATTTTGGTAAAGGTGAGTATAGATACCATAAATCTGTTGATCCTTTTCTCTTGGGAATTTACTCACGAGATACGTGTGTTCTCAAGAAGACATTAATTTTAATCTCCAATGTGTAAGACATGATTCCTTGTTACAAATTACACTTTAAAATCAAAATGAATAAATGCAAAATGAGTAGGTTGTACTTTCAAATTTTAATAGTTCAATTTATTTGAAAATTATTATTGCTAATAATGCAACTTTAAGGAAATGTTCTTTTGTTAAAAACGAGTTTGAAAGATTTTTTAAAAATTAACAGAATGTACCTTTGATTCTGAAGCAACTCATTCTAGGTACGTTTCTTATGTCATTTTCTGGTTCGAGGTTACTTCTACATTGTTTTTAATTTTCATTTGATTTAGCACTTCATTGAAGTTTTATTAAACAATTCAGTTTGATATATTTTCTATCTCTAAACACATATCAAGACTTCAGATTTTCAAAAAAATTAGACACCAGGGAAAATGATCAGGGTAAATTGCACTGGATTTGGGAATCTTTCTAGAGATAAAAATAAATGACTAATAGCTAGTTAGTAAATGTCAACTAAAAAGAAAAGCTACAGCAGAAGCTAACCAATAAATGTTTCTTGAAGTTGCTGGCAATTGGATAGAAGTGTCAGGAAATGTGACAGAACCTGTGTAATAGCAATGAAATTTATTTGACATATTTGGATATACACATATGTGTATGCATGCTTAGATGCTAAAACATAATTATTGTCTTTTTGTGTATGTGAATTGGAGAACATACAAACCCTCCAATTCTTAGGGTGTTCTAGTTACACTGATTGCAAATTGTACCACTTTGAAATGCCATCTTTTAGAGACTTAAAATATTTCAATGTCGCTCCCCCTCTTCATGGAGGAACGACACAGAACCCTGCGCTGTTCTTTTGTCTGCTCAGCGGCCCTTCCCGGGTTTGCTGCTGGTTCTTCCCGGGTTGGCTGCCGTCCCTCCCACCTCCGTGGTAGGACGGTGCCCCCTGCCACTTTCCCCTCTTCCGCGGGGGAATGGCACACCGCCGGCCGGCTCTCTGGGGGCTGCTCAGATGTTATCTGGATGTTCCCCTTAGATGTTCCTGGTGCATGTTGTCTCTCTCCTCCTTTATAGTCCTCTTCCACCAATCCCAACTCTGCTACTCACATGCTGAGTACGCTGCTCTCCTCCAATCAGGAGCAGGATCAGCTCCTGCAGGTCATCACTCAAGTTGGCGAGAGGCAGCTGCGTAGAAGTTGTTACTCCCTTCTCAGCGCCATATTGTGGGAGAGCAGATGCATAGAATAAGTCTTAATTCCAGTAACAGTCTAGTCCGAGTTGTTCCCCACATTTCAATAAATTGTGTTATAATGGAATCAGAAGACCCCATTCAATATTATTTTCTTTTATTGCCAGATATGTTTACTTATTTCTGGAAATTAACAGGTTTCTGCTTGTCAAGTGATTACAGTTGTCTGAAGATTACATCACAATGGCATATATTTATGATATTTTTCTAATGCAGTGATGTTTATGCAAGTGTTGCATGCTATGGGGATTTAGTGCACGTAAGAGTACTCTTTGTAGATAAGTGGGAGTAAATGGTCAGAAAAAGGTCTTTATTTTTCTGATTAGAAACAAGTTGTGAAATCTTTGTGTTCATATTCTTAAATGTCCCTGAAAACATAAATAAGACAGTCCTATGTGATCCCATACATCAGAGGCACAGCAAAATATTTGTAATGGTACTTACACTATCCTTTGTTTTCTTTTTCTCTACCCACCCATCTTATCTATCTATCCGTCTATGTATTAATCATCTATATATTATTTCACCCGTATATCTTCATGTCCTCCTACTTATCCTTCTATAAAAATATGTATAAGGAATCCTGTTCTTTAAATAGCTTAATATTCTGACTGAATCATAATATTTTTTGTGAGTATCTTCTCATATTATTAGAATTGTTGACAATACGATGCTAACATCTGCATATTCAATACCATAAACATATATTATTGAAAATTGCTTCCTTAGTGCTGAATATTTCTGTATACATCTTAGTATACATTTAATATACATTTTGTATACCTTTTAGTAATTGTGATTATTTAGATTACTAATAATGATTATTCCCTCCCTCTCTCTCACTTTTCTGGTGCTCTCCCTCTGTCTCTCTTTCTCTCTCTCTCTCTTTTTCTCTGTGCTTTTTCAGATAAAAAAACATTAAAAAAGTAAAATTCATCCCTTCATATAATTTTTCTTTGTAAATATACTTTAATTCATGAAGTATTCTTTTAATAAGAAAATGAAATGGTACCATATTATGCTTTTAATGAGAAAACAACAAGATTATTAAACATAAATTGTGCATCCTTGCCAAGTGATGTAAGTCTCCACCAGGAACTGAAGAGAAACACGGGTAAGAGATCTCCGTTTCCATGAAACACAAGCATGAAGCAGACTGAACGTAAAAAGCAACTGTGCCTAGCACAGTTGGATATGCAGTTAAGTTTTACCAAAATACTATTGTGGAAATGAATTATTGTTATTAAATTGAACATTATTAAATGTTGTAGTGTTCATTTTGAAATTAGCTTTGATTATTTATAGCTGTATAAGCAATTGAAATTTATATCTATGGTATATTTTGATGTCTTAAGTAATATTAAAGCAAATCATTTAAATAAAAATAATACATATTCAAGTTTGTATTACTTTTGTATGTATATGTGTATATATATGTGCATATACCCATATATGTATATTTTTCCAATAAAAGAAGACTATATGTTGCATAAGTTTGGAGGTTTTCATGCCTTTCTCCTTTGCGTCATTAATTGCTATTATTATATGTTCCTTCAATGTATGTATTTTTAGAACTATTTGCTACCAATGTATTTTAAAACTCCGTAAATCATATTTCTGATTCCTTTAATGCCAAATAAACAATATCAAAAACACCAGTGATGCTAACAACCCTGATGTTTAGATATTCATCAGTAACGTTACTCTGTAATCAGAGTGCCTAGATTGAATTTAGGACCCCAGACCCTGACTCCAGCTGTCTTCCAAGCCGAACCTGGAAAGTAGCAGTGATGGCTCAAGTAACTGTGTTCTGCCACTCATGTGGGACATGTAGGTTGTGTGCCTGGCTTCTGCCCAGCCCAACCCAGCCCCAGGCAATACAGGCATCTGAAGAGTGAATCAGCAATTGAGAGTTTTCTCTCTCTCTTTATAAAATGATCTTGTAAAAATTTCATATGCAATCAATAATGAATTCTAATACAAATTCACATAGGGAATAGAGTAAGTGCTGTATTAATCTTGATTTCAAAGCTTGTCCTCCCAAGTGAGTATAACTGATAGGAGTAGGCTGCTCAGTCATGTATGGGTTCACACCTTTAAAGTGTAAAGTAGTTTGTGCAAAAATAAAATACCATAGAAACTCAAATTTAATTAAGACAATGAGGTGGAAGATAGAAATGACAAGTCATTAGAATGTGTTGGGAAGTGATGCAAGATCCACAGTAGTCCCTCCTATCCTCAGGGGGTATTTTCCAACACCTCTAGTGAGTATCTGAAACCACAGATATCAGAAAATTCTATTATTTAATGATTTCTCCATATTAATTAGGAACTCAACAGGCGCTTTGGCTATAACTTTTGCAGTCTGAGGTATGTTAGTAAAAGTAGAATGTAATTCTTTTTCTTTCACACTTTCACAGGTTTCTGCTTACGACAGCCCTTCACAATCTCAGAGTATGATTTTTTTCCTTCCTTACTAAGCAGAGAATGTCCACCTTTGCATCCGAAGAACTTTACGGCCTCTCTATGCATATGTGAATTGCCAACATTAGTACTCTGGTGATTTGGGGACACTGTTCATTAAGGTAAGGGTTACTTGTACACTGTGATACAGTGACCATCGCTCTGATAAAGGAGATGGCCACTATGTGACTCATGGGCACGTGGTGTGTATGGGGAGGGTATACTTTACAAAGGCTTGTTCAGTTCTCCAGTGAAGAGGAACAGGATGAGTGGAGATTTCATCCCCCTCATGCTCACAGAGGCATGCAACTTAAAATGTCAATTGTTTGTTTCTGAAAATTTCCATTTGCTTCAGGACCATGGTTGACTGCAGATAACTGAAATCATGAAAAGAAAAAAAAAATAGATCAGGGGGGTTTACTGAACGGCTTTTCATTTTGTATAATGGTCAGGCATTTAGACAATGAATGGAAGCAGATGTTTTGCCTAGCATTTAAGAAACCAGTTGGGATGACTAGCCCCCATCATAGAATACGTGGGTTTAATTTCCGGCTCTGGGTCTTCGCCCTCCTGCCAGTATAAATCCTGGGAAGCAATAGTGATGGCTTGAGTGATTGACTTACAGACACCCACAAGGGAAACCTGATTATTATTAGAACTTGGACAAATTCTTCAATCTCTCAATGGCTTATTATCTTAATCTATAAATAAGGCAATAACTTTTCCTACTTAATGGGACTTTTATAAAGTAAAATATGTTAGAAACTGAAAGGCTCTTAGCAAACTGTCTGGCATAGTGGGGAGACAAGAAATTCTGGGTTTATTAATAGGCAGGTCTTGGTAACTATTAGATTAGTTTCCTATTAGAAATACACATATATTCTTAATCAATGTGTTCTTCCTTTTTAAAAAACATATAAACCGTAAGGTGTTTTTGAAGAAAATTTTGGTAAAATAGCATTTTCAAATGACTGCCTATTTTGCAAAGATATTAATTTTTTTCAGTGATCAAAGATACCCAGCATCAACCCATTCTTAAACTAGCACCATGAAAATATACAAAGAAAAAAAAGAAAATTAAAGTCAGCATTAAAATAATGTTTTTGAAGTGGAATAAGTATAAGGTTTGGCAGTCAGACAGAATAGGCCAGTTCCCGGAGGCTGTGCTTGTGGCCGTGACAGAGGAGCCCCTGGACACTTTCAGGTTGAGTCAGCCTCTTCACGGCAAATTCACTGACTTCTTCCCATAGTTTTGTGTATCCTATCTCCCCATTGTTGTATTTTCCAGACTAAAGTTTGACTGTAATTCAATAATTAAAAAAAAAATTTATTCAGTGAGTCCATCAACCAATCAACGTTTCCCAAATTGCTACCGTAGATAAAATCAGGTCCTAGGAGTTGCGTGGAGTCTTCAGAGGCAGAGTCTAAACTCACAGCAAAGCATTCATGAAAACATTACTTTAGTGTATATGCACTGAGTGTTATATTACTGTCATGTGTACTCATTGTTGAGTTTTGCTATTTCTAGTTGCTTCAGAAAGAGAAAACGTAATTGCCTCGCTGGGTTCTCATCTGCACGGCTCTCCATGGTTCCACTGAAGCCACAGGACACTGTTAAGGAAGTGGCTCTCAACCCGATACCTAGAGAGACGCCGGCTTCTCTGTAAAATAATGGAAGAATCCGCCTAGGTAACCACAGATTAGGCACATGACAATTCCAAGTCCTAAAGGTGCCTTTGGGATCCTAGTTTTCGGGACAATTCACGGATTGCCTGGAAACGTTATCCAGGACAAAAACCAGGAAATACTTGTGTCAGGAATATGTGCAAAGTGATCCCTGGAATAAGTGCTGTGCTGAAAAATCTATTCACTGAGGGGCCCTGTCAACTCCTATTGTGCTCCTCACAGAATTTTTTCGACTCTACTGTTCTTGGCACTTTATCAGCTTCAAACCCATGAAAGAAGGGGCTTCAGTCAGAGAAAGGACCTTTGCCTCTGAACTCTCAGATTCTGCTGCCCCATTACCACTCAGACTCTTCCTTTTGACTCAGCCCTTCCAAAATACAAGCCCTATTCCCCATAGATTTTCCTCAAGTTAAGCTTAGAACTCTCATCAGAAAGAACTGAGATCTGCTCTTCCAGTGGCACTGCAATCTCTCAGTCATAAAATATCATCCATCTGAGTGTGTGGAAACATTTCTCTATAAAATCATGAATGCCCTCCCAGATAAATCACTCTCTTCGACTTCTCGAGGATTTCTGACAAAAATAGTCAAACATTTAAACCACAGTTGAGCTTCTGTTGCACCTCACGGTTTTCTAATCCATGCCTCTGGTGCACAATGATCCTTCTGGCTTATTCCCTTCCATTCAGAATTGTAGAGCAGACGAGTTGATAGCTTTTAAAAGTTTTTATATAAACTGCCAACTCTGTGAAGTGCTTGTTTTCTTGAAATAAAAATAAGTCTTCATTCATGTACAGGAATGGACAAATACTTATTGAAACTGTCAGTCATTCTGAATTTTTTGAAACACTTAGAATAACTTATGTTTCAAGTGAGATAAGGGCATTTACAAAATCCTTTTCCAAAGTTCATTTTACAAACAAATTACCAGTGTGGGTTTTAAAGAATGCTTATATGAGTTCAATTTAAATTAGAGAACCAGAGAGATAAAGACCAATGAGTCATACAATGAACTACTACTGAAATTTATAATTTAATTAAGGAGTACAAGATTCTTTTATGAAATGGTCCTCTTCCTTTTAAACATAAGAATTCAAAAAACATAGATTCAATGTTTACTCAATAAAATGAGGTTAGTAGACAGTTAGAACTTATTGCAAATCTCTGTAAATGTGAAAATGTGTTGTATTGAGTTTCTCATTTTTTCCTTTGCTTTAAATCATTCACACTAACAAACAATCTTTTGAAGTTAATTCTTAATACAAAGGTCATATAAACAATATATGTATTTTGATTTTTGGTCTTCAAGTACAGAAGTAAAATTGAATAGCATTGATTATAGAAATGGGAACTTGCCTTGGATTTCTGAAATTTGAATCTAAAAATAGAGTCATTACTAGAGGTACCTCTAAGGAGGAGCATTTTTTTTAATTTTTAATTTTATTTTTTGACAGGCAGAGTGGACAGTGAGAGAGAAAGAGAAAAAGGTCTTTCTTTCCTGCTGGTTCACCCTCCAAATGGCCACTGCGCACTGCGCTGATCCGAAGCCAGGAGCCAGGTGCTTCTCCTGGTCTCTCATGCGAGTGCAGGGCCCAAGCACTTGGGCTATCCTCGACTGCACTCCCTGGACACAGCAGAGAGCTGGCCTGGAAGAGGGGCAACCTGGACAGAATCCGGCGCCCTGACCGGGACTAGAACCCGGTGTGCCGGTGCCGCAGACGGAGGATTAGCCTGTTGAGCCACGGCGCCGGCCAGGAGGAGCATTTGTAGAACTAATGTGGAAATAAGCTAGGTAAGAGTGACACACATAACAATCACTAGCAATATCTCATCTTTTCACTATGCAACTTCTGGTGCTTTTATTATGTGAGTGCGTATACATGCACATGTCTGTATATCTATCTGAGTGTATAAAATATATTTTGTATGAAATGTATGCAGATAGAATAAATGCATATGCGTTTGTATATTCTTTGAGATCATTAAAACTAAACTGTAACTCCACTGTATATCAGTCCTAACTAGTAGTCAAGGAATCCCGTATCATCCCTCATCATGGAGGCTCTATTTGCCCTAAGGATCTGTGGCTTTTGTTCTATCAGCTGCTCTCCAGTCTTCCATTATAACGTCAGGGAATCATGGGTGGCTATCAGCAAACATGTTGCATTTTGAATCTTTTCTCTGAAACTTTGGCTTATCTTCTTGTTGGAAGTACAAGTTGGATCTCCCTGCAGACAGGCATCCCTTGCAGTCCTCTTGTGGGTTGTGCACTCTCTCCCCTAATACCGATAGATGAAAGGTATTGGAGGTGGAGGTGCTACCACCCATGTGCTTCATTGGTGTTCTCAGGATGTTCTTCCTCACAAAATTACTCTAGTCATAAATGTTGACACCAGAGCACACCAATAACTATCCAATATTTTTGCTATCACACATGCGTGAACACATAAAAATGTGGCTCTTGGTGTCCCTGGCAAGACCCTTGTCCATGATCACCATGTCACCATATTTTCAATTTTACCATCACTGTCTGCCAGCTTGTCCTTCAAAATTCATGGAATGTTTTCACACCATGTTATCTGTCATGTAGTCTAATATTAATGGTGTCATAACTCCTGATTTTTTAAATATCCATATAGAAAATCCATCTAATAATTTTGCTGTGAAGTTTTTTGTGGCTCATACATTCAATAATAATATTCTACACTCTGTTTCAGTTTGTCATTCTCACAATCTCATCCTTACTAATTAACAATATCATTGCTGGGGCCTCGGCTCACTAGGCTAATCCTCTGCCTGCGGCGCCAGCACTCCGAGTTCTAGTCTCGGTTGGGGCGCTGGTTCTGTCCTGATTGCTCCTTTTCCAGGCCAGCTCTCTGCTGTGGCCCAGGAAGGCAGTGGAGGATGGCCCAAGTGCTTGGGCCCTGCACCCACATGGGAGACCAGGAGGAGGAGGCACCTGGCTCCTGGCTTTGGATCAGCACAGCATGCCGCCATGGCAGCCATTTAAGGGGTGAACCAACAGAAGGAAGACCTTTCTCTCTGTCTCTCTCACTGTATAACTCTGCCTGTCAAGAAAAAAAAAGATAAAAAAACAATATCATCATCATCATCATGTATGATCTTAATCTCAAGCACTCTATAGGAAGCCATTTCCTAAATCATCGTTCTAGTTCAACTTCCTAACTTTGAGCTCCATCCAATTATCACCACTTAGAAATTATATAGTTAATTCCACCCATTATGATGTCACTATTTAGACTGTTTTCTTGAAGGGCTGCTTTGGCTACTCTATGAAAAATCACACTTTCCATCCTGCCTGAGCTCCACAGCTTCTACAGTTTTATACTCAGCTGTGCTTTCAATGGTTTTTCATGCTAAAACTGCTGACACTCAGCTTGGGGTTCTTCATTTTCATTAGCCCATTTCAAATTTCTCTTACTATCTTTTGTTTCTTCTCTCTCTCTCTCTCTCTCTCTCTCTCTTTTTCTCTCTTTCTTTCAGAGGCATGGTGATAGGGTGAAACAGAGAGGGGGAAGAGAGAGAGAGAGGGAGAGAGGGAAAGAGAGAGAGAGAGAGAGAGAGAGAGAGAAATATTTCATTTACTGTTAATCCTCAAATGGTCACGATAGCCAGGGCTAAACCAAGCCAAAACCAGGAGCCATGAACTCCATCAGAGTCTCCCATGTAGGTTGGCAGGGACCCGAATACTTGAGCAATTGTCTGCTGCTTTCCCAGGCACATCAGATAGGAGTTGGATGAGAAGCAAAGTAGCCAAGACTAACCATCCTCATTCATATGGGTGTGGCAGGCAGTGGCTTAACCCACTGGGCCACAACTCCTGCCCTCTTTCAGTGATTTTTTTTTAACTTAATTGCCATTTACCTTTTAATGATCTTTAAAAATGTGCTATAAAGTTGCAGGAGACCTATACATTTCACACATTGTAGAAATTTTCCTGCATAAAAGTTTTAAAAGCCAACTATGCACATAATTCTTTGTTATTTGTTCCTCAATAGAGTGTAAACCATATTAGGAAGGAATCATTGTGTGGTTTGGTAATGACTGTGTATCCTTAGTCCCACAAGCAGTAACTAGAATATAGAAAATTCTTGATGAATTAATTATGTTATCTTTTGTATATTTACATCCATTTTTAAATCATTTTTGTACTTTGTTACATGAAGAAACAACTAAACCTTTACTACATTCAAAAAGGAAAAAAAGCAAATAAATAAGTGCAAGATCCAAAGTAGACAGAATACCAAAATGTGAGGTAGAAGATATGACTGTAAATATTCTTCAAAATTCTTCAATTCTTCAAAAACACAGAACTAAAAGATACAAGTGCTTTAAAGAGACAAGTAAAAAAGAATGCCTTATGGTTAAAAAATGCAAAGCGAGTATGTGGTGCATCACTTTTCTTAGTGCAAAAGCAGAGTAGAGATGGAACATGGTTGCCTGGCAACGAGGCTATGGAATCCTTGGAAGGGAATCAGTTCAAGGCGGTTTCACAGAGGGCACAGCCATACTTCATTCAGAGTCAATTTTAATTAAAACAAAGTAGCAGGATATATAGAGAGAAAAATACTGTATACTTCCCCATATTTCCTGGAGATAGTGCCTGTACATGGACATTTTGAACAGAAGGTGGGGATAAAGATGTCATTGATTTAATTTTCAGTGTGTGACATCAATCAGCAAATGTGTGAAATAATATGCATTTCCTTAAGCTGGAAGTGACTGATGGAGTTCTAGAAAGGTGTAAAATGGAAAATAAGAGAAAACAGTATTTCCTTTTCCAGAAACCATATCCCATTCATTTCACATCAAGGTTCATGTGGTTATTGGTGAGGCCAAAGGTCAGATACTTTTGCTCCAACTTCAAAGACCTCTCCAAAGGGAGTTTTTAGGATGTGAGTTATTCATAAAGTAGAAAGTTTTCAGTCCCTAGAAAGAGGGGATAGCAGAAACAAAATTTAACATATATATTTTACATTATAGCTCTGCTGAAGTTATCGTTGTTCTTTTTAAAAGTCACTTTTCTAGTCTCCCTTGTAGTCTAGTGTGAAAATTGTAGAGTGTGAATTCAAATAACTTACTCATTTGGTAGAATCTGAAAGTAGGACCAGGACTTCTATTAGCCATGGAAATATGGGAACACTTTGGAGATATAGACATTTAAGATGCAAGGGAATTTAGGTTAAGAGAACACAGGAGTGAAATCTCAGGTATTAAGTGATGTAAGGAACATGGAAAATGTTATTTTGACTGAAGGAAGTGTGCATGAGAGGGAATGCTGAAAAATATGGCTGGTAATGCAGAGTGCCAGTGGAACAAAGGTGAGTATTCAAACATGTGGGTTAAATGGAAAGAATGAGCAAGCTATGTTTCATAAAGATAAGCTTGTCAGAGAAGTAAGTGGTAAACCAGCATTCAAAAAGAATGGAAACAGAGAGTAGTGTTGCAATTGGTAGAGCAGGTTAAACTGTTTCCTGGGCCACCTGCATCTCATATCAAAATACCTGGGATTGAGTCTTGTCTCTTCTTGCAATCCAGATTCCTACTAATGCACATGTACTAAGAGGCAGTAGATGATGGCCCCAGTAATGGGGTCCCTGCCACTCATCAAGGTGACTGAAATGGAGTTCCTAGTCCCTGACTTTGACCTGGCTCAGATTCTGCCATTGGAGGCATTTGCCTAGTGAACCAGTAGTTCTCTCTGTCTCTCAAATAAATAAAGGAAAATGATAAATAACTTAAAAACGTAGACATCTGTTAGGAAGCTTTATCAGCAGGACTTGGTAAGAACCAGGTAGTCAGAACAGAGAAAGATGGGAATGGAGATGAGGAGAAAACATCGCCAGTGTTCATGGGATGGGCCAGGCTTCTGTTTTCCTTCTTCCGCACTGATCTACAGCCAGCCTTCCCCACCATCTGGGCTTTATTTAAGTGATGTCTTAGGAAGGATTTTCCTTACAAGCTATATCCATTTCCTCCTATTTGATTGGCTTGGTAGTAACTGCCATTTCCTAAAACGACCTGCTTTATTTGGGGATCATTTATTTACCAGCTTTCTCCCCTGAAAACACTCAGTAGAATGCAAAATGCCATGGAATCAGGGTCTTTTTCTCTATGGTTCATCTCAGATTCAAGATGCACTGAAGAGACTTCAGAATATTCTAGGCATTCAGTACCAAGTTGGCAGCTCCCACCATTGGGCAGATTTTAACAGTCCTTGTCCCTAGGTCTGCACTCTCTGGACCTGCGCCTATGACAAGCAGAATTTGTATGTCCCAGCCAGTATCTGTAGGTGCTAGTTTGAACAGCAGTGAGGAGTGAGTTTACCTCAGGAACAGACACACCATAGCAGAGTGGGCTTTGTTCTTAACCAGGTTGCACTGATCTCAGTGGGCTGTGAGCTCTGTGTGTGTTCTAGTGCTGTGGCATTAGTGCACCCAGGCCTAGGAGTTTGTGACAATCCTAGCCCCAGAGAGAGGCTTGTAAGGACAAACCATCCCCTTTTATGAACCTTGGTGGCTCATTCTGAACAACACACAGTTATGGATTTGAGACAAATATAACCTTGTGGAGAATCTTATCACCAAACAGTGGAAACACTCTAACAGTAAATCTATGGCAACCCTTGACTTTGGGCTCTGTCTAGCGCTGGAATGGAAGAAATGTCCATAGACTCAGAGAAAATTAACAGACTGCTTGGATTTTCTAGAAGTGCAGCCAGAAACAAAGCTGAGATACTCTAGCTGATCCTCCCCTGAAGTGATGACACAGTCCAGCAGCTGGTCAGGAACTTTCATTGAACTGTGACTTCACTTATTGAACAAAATATGGTGCCTGGAAACCAGCTAGCCAGGAATTTAATTATTAAAGTGGGGATGAAGATTTCTAAACTGCTGTTTTAAGGACAATAAATGAACTTCAAAGCCAGAATAACAACTTAATATTCTAACAGAGAGACTTGGAAGAGATAAGAAAATAATTAAATCAAATAGAGATCCTTTAACTTAAAAGTACACTAGGTGAAAATAAATCCATGGGAGAAGTCAACAATAATAGAACAGATCAACCAGAATGAATCAGTGAGGTTAAAGACAGGCTATTTGAAAACAGGCAGCTGAAGGAGAAAAAAAGAATCAAAAGGAATGAGGAAGGTTTATAGTAATGTTTAAAAAGTGTGAAAAGAGTAAATATCTGACTTATTGGAATTCATGAGAGACTTGAGAATGTCAAAGAGCTGGAAAGTGTATCTAAAGATATAACAATGGGCTTGTGTTGTGGCGCAATGTGTTAAGCTGCCACTTGGAATACCAGCATCCCATGTCGGTGCTGATTTGAATCCTGGCTGCCCCACTTCTGATTCAGCTCACGGCTTTAAGCCTGGAAAAGCAGTGGAAGATGACCCATGCACTCAGGCTGCTGCCACCAATCCTGGCTTCTGCCTGGCCAGCCCTGGCCATTGCAGCCATTAGGGGAATGAACCAGCATATGGAAGATCTCTCACTTCCCTCTGTCTCTCCCTCTTTCTCTCTGTGATTCTGCCTTTCAAATACATAAATAAAACTTAAAAAAGGGAGATAATTAAGAAAATTTTCCATACCCAGAGAAAGATACTACTACCCACCCAGGTATAGGACAGTCAAAATTGACCAGACTTAACCTAATCAAGTCTACCCCAAGACATGTTCTAATCAAGTTCTCAAATCTGAAAGACAATGAAAGGGTTCTCAAAGCTGCTAAATAATTGAAATAAATAACATGTAAGTGGTCCCAAATCCACCTGACTGGAGACTATCAGTAGAAGCCTTATAGGACAGGAGAAAAATGAAAAATTCACAAGCAAGGCTTTAATTTCTTTTTTCAAATTCTTTACGTTTGAGAATTAGAAGGCTGAGACTGAAGAAGAGGGAAAGTGAGAGAGAGGTACTCTTACCATTGTTTCATCCCCAAATGCCACAAGTGGATGGTGCCAGAGCCAGTATCTATGAACTCTATCCAAATTCTATAAGTGGATGTCAAAAACCCAATCACTTCAATCCTATAAATCTGTTGAAATACTGTACTGTGTCCCATAAACTGTACCCCATAGTTTTATATACTAATCAAATTTATAATTAAAATAATTTCAAAAAAGCATTATTAATTCAAATAGTTTTTATACTAACTATATAGACAGTTATATTTACAAGAAATACACAAAATTATTCCAATAAGTATATAATTAATAATAACTAAAGCTCCCCACCAGCATCTATCATGCCTTATGTAGTGTTTTGGCGATCTGGCCTTTACCACAGGGCACAATACAGGGTTAAACTTGCTCATTACATTTAAATAATTAGGCTTATTTTCTAAATTCATTACATTGACACAATTTTTTTTTTTGACAGGCAGAGTTAGACAGTGAGAGAGAGAGAGAGAGTGCGAGAGAAAGGTCTTCCTTCCATTGGTTCACCCCTCAAATGGCCGCCAAAGCTGGCACGCTGAGCCGACCTGAAGTCAGGAGACAGGTGCCCCTTCCTGATCTCCCATGTGGGTGCAGGGCTTCCACTTCTTTCCTGGGCCACAACAGAGAGCTAGACTGAAAGAAGAGCAACCGGGACAGAATCTGGCGTCCCAACTGGGACTAGAACCCAGGGTACCAGCAACGCAGGTGGAGGACTAGCCAAGTGAGCCGCGGTGCTGACCACATTGACAAGAATTTTAAAATACTTAAAAGTCAATACATAGGCATAAAAATACATCAATAAAATAGCAATTACATGCCACTAGCTTCCCACTGGGTTGACTAAAATTAGAAAGTGGCTACATTCACTTCCAGTAGTAATCCTACTAGCTATGCTAATGATGTTCTCCCTCTTTGACCAACACTTAAAGAAATTTTAAAATCTTCACTAATCTTGAATCTTGCTGATTTGGCTTGAATTCTCCTCATTATTAATTCATTTATATCTTTAAGGTAATAGAAGCTTAGCATGCTTGCTTCAAAAAATCCATTTGTACATCCATTATCTATTTTCTATTGGATTATTGATCTTTTCCTTTATGGGTGGCATGATACATTTATATATTTTGAGTAGCATTCTACTGTAAGTTACATGTGTTATAAATACCCACTCCCTACTTGAAAATGCCAATTCAATTCCTTTGAGAACATTTATCAAAAAGGAGCAAAGGTCAAATTTGTCTGTTTTGTGTTCATTGTGTTTCATTTAAGTAAAAGATTAAGATTTCATGTCATCAAATACTATATGTTACATTATTTTTCCATAGGCTTCACTGTTTTGTGTATTTGGCTGCAACACATTAATATAACTCATCTTTAAATTCTAGCATGCTTAGTCTCAGCCTAAGGCACCAGCATCCCTTAAGGGGCTGATTCATGTCCAACCTAGCCGTTTCCAATCCAGCTCTCTGCTAATGGCCTAGGAAAGCAGTGGAAGATGGTCCAAGTGCTTAGACTCCTGCACCCATGTAGTAGACCCAGAGGAAGCTCCTGGCTCTTGGCTTCAGATGGGCCCAGCTCCAGCCATTGTGGGCATTTGAAGAGTGAACTAGTAGATGAAAGATCTCTGTCTCTGTCTCTTCCTCTCTCTGTCTATAATTCTGCCTCTCAAATAAATAAATAAAATCTTAAAGGAGTTTCAAAAACTTGTCATAACTGAAAAGAAATATAAATTCTTAGCACTCCTCAACCCTACTAAATCAGAAGATCTGTAAAGAAGGCACAGATTCTGTATTTTAGCTATAGTTCCTTGTTATTCTAATATATGCCAAAGTTTGGGAGGGATTTTATTAGAACTTTACAACCATGTAATCAGGCAAAGCCAAGTGAAAATCTCAGTCATAATTTTTATGGCTTAACAGTAAGAAATAATAAGAAAATATTTCTCATCAAGGAAAAAAGTTTTCCAGCTAGAAGAGAAGACTTAAAAATTTAAAGATTCAAAGAAATACAAATCCAATCAAATAAAAGGAACAGTCTGGGTGAGCAGAAGAAAACACTTGTCCCTTTCATACCTGATGTGAACATGAAGTCATGCTACACGTGGCCACCTCTTTCTTTAAATTTTGCAGTTCCTATTTTATATTATAAATAAGCTTACTAACCCTCTCTGCTTCACACCAAAACTAAATTTTTATCTGGGCCATCAAAAATGGTCCATAAGAAACTTTAGCTAATTGACATGGAAATATCAAAAAAAAGGTTATGACACAAATGATGCGTGTAGCCAGACATACTTTAAGTGAAAAACACTTGGAACTATGAATACAAATACCTAAGAGAATAAGACTTGTAATATTAATACTATGATTAAGAAATCTGCAAGCATGTGATTCACAGGCACATAATACTGATGAGATTCTAGCCATCAAAGGCTGGATTTTCTGGAAGTCGAAGACTGAGATCAATCCTAGGTGACATTTTGCCTTGAGCTGCAATTTTAGAGAAACAGAATCAGAAAAAAAGAGGCATGCTACAAGGAAAAAGCAAACAAAGAAGGAAATGATCACTGTTCCGATTGCCTACTTCTGCCTCTATGAATTCTACTTCCATATTTGTTGCTGATTTAGAGCATATACCTGCTCCAGAAAGAAATTACTCTGGTCTCCTCAGGTGAAGCTGTTCAGTCAGCACTAAAAGCAGGCCTTCCAAAGGCCATTCCATTCTTCCCTTGGGTGAGAAATGGAAAACATGGCCAAGAGCACTGAATTCCATGATCATGAGTTTATTGACACAATGAATCAATGTACCACAAGTTTCTTAGTAAAATCCACGGTATGCCTGGGGCTGGCGCTATGGAGTAGCTGGTTGCCACCTGCAATGCCGGCATCCCATATGGGTGCATCCCGGCTGTTCCACTTACCATCTAGTTCTCTGCTATGGCTTGGGAAAGCAGTAGAAGATGGCCCAAGTCCTTGGGTCCCTGCATCCATGTGGGAGAGCTAGAGGAAGCTCCTGGCTCCTGGCTTTGGATCGGTGCAATTCCAGCCATTGCGGCCATCTGGAGAATGAACCAGCAGATGGTAAACCTCTCTCTTTCTTCCACTGCCCCTCTATCTCTCCGTAACTCTGCCTTTCACATAAATAAATAAATAAATAAATCTTTTAAAAAATAATCCATGGTATATGAAATATTATGATGAAGAAAAGGGTATTTCAACACCTACAAAAACTGCTATTAGGCAGTTCTGCATCCAGAAAAAGAGCCTATCCCAGTGACAAGAAACCACGGCTCCTTCCACGATAGAAGTGGCTGGATGACCTTCTCTATTCCAGGGGAAATAGTCTATGTCAGAGACCCAGTGTCTATCTCCTCCACAACAATAAGGGACGGGCTCAGTAACTGAATATCTGTGGATGAATCATATAAAATTTCCACCCCCAGCATTGCACTGCTCTGTTTGTGAGTCTGTAAGCTCAACTGACATGCCCAGAAGATTTCATCTGGTCACTTCAAAATTAAGGTTTTTTCTTCTACAGTTTCAGTTTGATGATCATGGAAATCAAAAACCTTTACATTCTGTGTTTTCAAAGAGGTATAATGTATTTCTTATCTCTAAAGCTTCTAATAACCAACTTTTTAATTTTATTCCCTTCAATTCTCTGAACAACCAGGCAAAAATATTTCCCACTGTCAACACTCAGTGTAAATACTTTTTTCTGAAATTTCTAAGCAAATTAGCAATGAGATGCACTGCTTAAGCATCTCAGTATTTTCCTTAGGGCCACCATGAAGGTATATAGTACAACCACCCATTTTCAAGATTTACTAACATATTTGTATAGAAGAATCTCTTGACCAGATAGAACCTTTTCCTTCTTAGTTTTGTCCATTAAAAAAAGATCCTACGAGCCCACAGGTGTAGCCGCAGAGAAAGGAGACCATGTAGAAACAGCATGGGGATCTGTGCCACTTGGCCATGCAACTTAACACCTTCAGAATTCCTTTGAGCCCAGTAACATCAGCCACTTCCCTTTAGCGACAGAAGGTTGCTGAGTCTGCTACGCAATCTGAACAGTTTCTGGGATTAGACAACACCCAGTTTGCACCAACATCCCACATCCCATGGTAACTTGCTGATCTCTAGTTAGATTTCCAGTTTCCACTAAAGCTTAACACTGAGTCAAAAGGAGAATGGACATGTGCAGAGGATGGTCCAAGTCTCCTTCAAAACCCTAATATACCCTGTATTTACTAACGACCCCTCCCAACACTTCCATCTGCACGAAGCATGTCAAACACCAATGGATGTGCTGGGTCACTTGGGTTAAGTGACAGGATATATGATGGTGACCTAGATGTCCTGAAATTATACTCTTAGCAGAGCCCAACACAAGGCTATAAAGATAATTAGTAAAGATAATTCATTAAGTCATCTCTACCTTACCCAGAAAACTGATGAAGACCAAACTGGAGGGAAAAATGATTACCCAGCACATTCAAAATTATTTATTGGCTGGGTCTTTGCCTTTGAGTTAAAACATCTGCCTCTCACATCAGAGTACCTGAGTTTGATCCATTCTTCTGGCCACCGACTCCAATTTTCTGTAAATTCTCCTTCTGGGATACACAGTTGAAGGCTGAAGTAATTGGGTCCTTGCCATGGGTGTGGGAGACCTGGATTACATTCTTGTCTTTTGGCTGTAGCTCTGGCCTCGATTCAACCTTTTTGGGCATTTTGGGTTGAACTAGCAGATGAAATATCTCTATGTGTCTATCTGGCTTTGTCTGTAGATGTATCTCAAGTTAATAAATTAAAAAAAAACAAATGTGTTATGCATTTTGTCTAGCAGTTTAGATGATGACTTGCCTTTCAAATAATGAGAAGTAATTAATTAATTTAAAAGCCAATTAAGATGCCTGAATCTATGTCCTTGAATTTGAGACTTGAAAATACTCTGGACTACAGCTTTCTAGCCAATGCACATCCTGGGAGACAGCCCAAGGATGTAGATCCTTGCCTTCATGGGGGAGATTTGGATTGGGTTCCTGGATCCAGAGTTCAGCCATGGCATACACTTGGAAAGTAAATTTTGGGATTCTCTCTCTCACTGTCTCTTAATATCAAATACATTAATAAAATAAAAATTATAAAGAAATTATGTACATTGGCATAGTAAATAGTCTTTTAAAAATACTATTGTTTATATGTGTGTCTTAGGACTAGCATATTTTGTAGATCCATCACTTAATGAATCCAGCAAAAATTCCACCTTCTTATATTTTCACTGAAGTGGGCAAAAGTGTTTCTGTGACTTGGGCAGTTGACTTTATCCTTCTAGACTTCTCTCTCATATGTAAAATGAGAGCCAGGATAGTTCCAATTTTAACAGTATTTGACATATTACGATAAAGCACTGAATCCCTTGTTTAGGAAAAGTACACATTTCAATGTTAACATCAGTGATAAACTAACAGCAATATTCTTTAAAAATAGAGAAAGAAAGAAGTTTGGATATCTTTTCTGACAGTAGGATATAAGGATTATGAAATGCCTGACTGAGATGCTATCAGTATTTAGTAAATACCCAAGTGGTACTGGAATTCAATGCTATCACCAACTAGATTGCTGCTCTAAGCATCGTTTGGTAATTAATTCACTTTGAAAAAATATTCAGACCAGGGAGAACTGTCAGTTTGTCACAGTGGTAATTTCAAAATGATAAAATTACCATTGTGCTAGCTTATGTGACTATTAAGGTACTGGAAATGAAATTTTATAGTAGAAAAACCTCACACTGACACAATAAGTAGGAAATAGTTGCAGGAAAGTTTTCAAGCAATAGAGAATCATGTTCAAATGAAAGTGATTTAAAGCTTTTCTCTTATTGTCATTCATCCCAGAAAATAAGCTCACTTCCACTTTGGCAGCACATATCCTTAGAGCATGCAGAATAATTAAAGACACCCAAAGGTAAGTTCGCAGAGAGAAAAGTCATTTGTGTGCAACAATAAAAGGAACCACATAACTGACCCCAGGTTAAGCTTCCCAGCTCTTTAAGGACAATCAAGAACCACTTGCAACTAGAAAATCTAGCACTCCAGGAAGGCTACAGATGGAGTTTCTTTCAAAAAGTATGAGTGTGGAGACATTTCCAACAAAGAGACTGCAGATTTCTGCAGTACATCATATAAATTGATCATTACAATGATTAAGAAACCTATGTAAAATAGAATTGAACCAAGAAAAAAAATAAAGGAAAAGTATAACAATATCTTTGCTACCTGCTTAAAGGTTTCACCAATCGCTTAGATAAGAAATGTGAGAAGTAACAGTTGAAGTAAGAATAAGGCAGGTCCTTTCCTATCTGGGATGTATTTGTTCAGAGTGGTGATTGGCTGGTTAACAAGAGTCAAGAAATTAGGTAAGTCTGTGTGGATATGATGTAGTGGAGGGAGAGACAGCTTCTGCGGGTCCTCCGAGCAGTGTGTGATGCCCAAGTGGTCAAGCTATAGAGGTGCTGTTTATAAGTTTGTCGTTAATACTGGAAAGATACCAGTGGTTATTTAAAACAAGCATATACCTTTTCATGAATTGGAGTAATGCTCTGGGAACTTTGTTGATAAAATTATAAACATTGAGCTGACTTTGTGGCATAGCAGGTGAGGCCACCACCTGCAGTGCCTGTATCCCATATGGGTGCCAGTTCAAGTCCTGGCTGCTCTACTTCTGATCCAGCTCTCTACTATGGCCTGGGAAAGCAGTAAAAGATGGCCCAAGTCCTTGGGCCCCTGCACCCGCATGGGAGACCCAGAAGAAGCTCCTGGCTCCTGGCTTCGGATTGGCACAGCTCCAGCCATTGCAGTCATTTGGGGAGTGAACCAGCAGAATGGAAGACCCCTCCCCCTTCTCTTACTCGATTTCTCTCTGTAACTCCTCTGACTTTCAAAATAAATAAAATAATTCTAAAAAAATAAGAAGAAAAGAAAAAGAAGCTGCATTAAGGGCTGATTCTGAGGCCAGAGTGCTGTGTAGGGCATTTATGACTCTATGAGTCTGCTGTGTATCCCACTTCCCATGTTGGATCGTTCTCTCCTTCAGCACTTAAGGCATTCAGATCTGGCTAAAAAGCCCATGAGAGTATTTCAGGAATGGAAAGCCAAGAGACTGTGGCAAAAAAAAAAAAAATGACCTAAATGAAATATCTCTGTGAATGAGATCCCAGTGGAAAGAATGGGCCATCAAAGAAGGAGGTACCTTTCTCTGAAGGGAGGAGAGAACTTCCACTTTGACTATGGCCTTGTCTAACTAAGATCAGAATCAGTGAACTCAAAAGGCTTCCATAGCCTTGGCAGCTCATGACAAGAGCCTCAGGTGATTACTGACGTCATAAATAAGAGTGTCATTGTTAAATCAACAACAGGAGTCACTGTGCACTTGCTCCCCATGTAGGATCTCTGTCTTTATGTGTTGTACTATGAGAATTAGTGGTAAAAATAATCTTCAAACAGTACTTTATACTTTTTGTGTCTGTGTGGGTGCAAACTGTTGAAATATTTACTTAGTATAGATTTGTTCTTCTGTAAACAAATATAATCAAAAATGAATCTTGGGGCCAGTTCTGTGGAGCAGTAGGTTAATCCTCTGCCTGTGGCGCTGGCATCCTTTATGGGCGCCGGATTCTAGTTCCGGCTGCTCCTCTCCCAATCCAGCTCTCTGTTGTGGCCAGGAAAAGCAGTAGAAGATGGCCCAAGTGCTTGGGCCCCTTCGCCCATATGGGAGACCAGGAAGAAACACCTCGCTCCTGGCTTTGGATCGGTGCAGCTCCGGCCATTACAGCCATTTGGGGAGTGAACCAGCGGATGGGAGACCTATCTCTCAGCTCTCCCTCTCACTGTCTGTAACTCTACCTCTCAAATAAATAAATAAAATCTTAAATTTTTTTAAAAAAAGAATCTTAATGGAGAGTGGGATGGGAGAGGGAGTAGGAGATGGGGTGCTTTGCAAGTGGGAGGGTGATTATAAGGGGAAGAATCATTATAATCCAAAAGTTGTACTTCTGAAATTTATATTTGTTAAATAAAAGTTTTCTATTAAAAAATAAACTTCATTATAGGGAAGAAATATAAAAAAATACAAAGATAAGGGCAAAGAAGGGTAGTTTTTTTTTGAAAAAATACTAAACCTTGAATTATTTTGAGCTTAGTATGTGTCTGGTTTATTGCAAATACTTTATTAAAATTAAGTAACATGATGCTCCAAGAAAACCTTGGAGTGGTACCTGTTTTTATTACTATTTTACAATTGAGGAATCTGAGGCACCTAACTAACTGAGTGAGTGGTGAAGTAGGAACAATTTGACACCAGAGTTTTGTTCTTAGTATTATGTCACATTTAGTCTCCAATTAAAAAAGATCTTCGGGTGGTGGTTAGACAACTATTAAAGTGAGGTCATAATAGGATTTCAGATTCAGGAGCATGGGCACTAACTGGATAATTTTTGTATGCTTGGCCAATTTTCTCACATAGGTGGTAGGAATGTATGGTAGTTTCTTGGCCTAGAGAGTGGTTTAAGATTGAGAAAGTTATTATGAAAAATAATACTTCCTAGAAATGAGTCAATGGGAAAACTAAAGAGTGAAACGGTGTATTTGGAATCTCTAATTGTTTTGACTGTTGTTCCCGCAGTAAGAACAATATACACTGCTTCCAAAAGTCGTAGAAAATCAAGTGACAAGACAAGTTTATATTGATTTAAAAGGCTTTCTTTGAGTCATGCATTTTAAAGTTCTTAGTAAAAAGGAAGTCTAAGAGTGACAATTTGCCTATTTTCTTTTTTCAGAATGAAGAAATTAATGATGTTAAAATGTTTTGTTTTTACAATCCTATTTGGCATAAACATAACTTTCACATATTGATAATATATCACATTTATGTTATACATGTCCTCTTCCTTTCTGGGTTTAAACAAAATTCTGAGTACAGAGAAAATGATTTAATGAAATTGCTAATTTTAAGCACAGTTGAATTTGATTTTCAAGTTTATGAACTGAATGTGTACATAAAAATGGTAGCTAGCTTTAGTAATGAACAGTTTGATTTGTTGTTGTTTAGAATTACTCAAAGTCAAGGAACAGAATGAAATGGTAGTCGCACAGAAAATACCTAACAGCTGTAACTGATCATATTACATTTTGTTTTGTAGACTCAGGATGTGGACAAAAAGATTTTCCCCATAGGCAGTTAACATTTTACTTGAATTTACCAAACGTGAAAAATGATGATAGTATGACTAATGAAAGATAAATAGATTATATAGATAGAAAGATGTAGATAGGAATAGAACCAACATATAAATTTTAAATTATATTTTCTCAACAAAAATATTCATCTCATTTTTGATAATCATGATTATTTGTTATAATTCATGATTATCAAAATAAACACTGAATCCTGTGAACATCCTATGAATATTGAACTGGATGATAGAAATGGATGATGTATATTTTACAATTTAAACCACAGATACACAGAACATTTACAGTTAAAGGTGCTTTATTCAGAATAAACATATATATATATATATTTCATAAAACTAAATTACTTTTAGAAGCTTTTATGAATGTTACCAAAAACCAAATAATATCTAAATTATTTAATTATATTTTTGAAAATGTAATGTACAAATGAGCACCTTCGACTTACATACATGATATCTGAGATTTAAACTCCCTGTGCTATTAGATATGACTTTGTTTCCAAACTGCAAAACTTAAGAAATGCTGTTCTATTTATAATGCCAGGGTAAGTTTTCATTATTTCCTTTTCAACATCTAAATTACCTTTATAAATTTAATATATGTAAAAATTCTAGGCTGCTACAAATATACATAAACATATAAGTTCAGCAGGCTTGATGTGATGTTAAAACAATGTCACAGGTCCAGTATCTGTTTTGGTTTTCCATCTAGGTCTCTTTTAAGCAAGGCCCAACAAGTTTCATTTCTATTTCATTTTGTTTTTTCACATAAACCTTTTCTTATTACTTTTGGAGCTCAAACTGAAATAAGTTTCTCACAATTCTCTCAGGATTCGAGTTCCAAGGTCTACCTGATATCTTTATATTGGGAAAAATACATCTTTGGATCTCTCTCCTAGCAGGTATCTAAGGAGAGTTCCTAATCCTAACTTGATTATGTCTTTTCCACAGAAAGTGACACTGTCACTACTTGTATTGCTTTCATTTCTCCTCTGAAAATAAACAACTGCAATATTGGAGGAGACATTACACAGGAATTACAAAGAAAGTTCAAACTTGGAAGGAAATCTGACTTAGCACTTTTCAACAAAATGATCGTATTATCACAGGAAGGCTTTATGTAGCTAGCTCTTTATATTTTAGCATTTTCACTCAAACTGTTTAAGATTCCCTGATTGAGAGTTGATACATAGCATGGAAATCTCTGTAATTGGTGCGGCAAGTAGACAGTCTATTTTATTGAGTTACATCTGATACTGTAAGCCCAACTTTGATGTAACAAATGAATATTTCAATGAAAACATCTGAAAACGACAAAAGCACCTTGTAGCCCCGCAGATCAACCTTGAAATATAGGATTATTTGTCATATTTTTGATTTGTTTGGTGGATGGTTAGTTAGTTTAATGGTTGGTTAGTTTTTTGACTGACATCAAGAATGAACACAGAGACACAATAGAATAACGAGACCAAATGACTTACTCACAGAAACTCAGTTACATTTTAAAGTGGAAATAACCATTTTCTGTGGCAACAAGCTTACTTCTATGTTCAAAGATTATTTTTCATCTTTCCCTAATCAAATTCAAACATTTTCTCAAGTCAACGGCTTTTTGTATCCCAGCTAAGTGGCTACATATAATATGACAGAAATTTGTTCACTAATTTTGAAAACGCCTTGTGCCCTGGATTGGGATATGCTTGTTTAAACTTGTTTTTTAAATACTTAATTAGGTAGTACTTTCCATCTGTTGGAACTCAGTTTGAGGTCATAAAAGTTATTTAAATTACAGATATTTCAGCAACTATCTATTATTAAAGTGAGATAAATATACATCATTATTTCCAGAATGTTCAAAGGACCATTATATGCTGTAATGGCAACTTAAACCGGATGGCATAATTTCAAGCTGTTGTGAAAAATACTTAACAGCAAAATTGGTTTTAATGAAATTAAGACAGCAATTTTCGTTGTTCATTGGCCTTTACTAAATCAACTTTTTAAAAAAGATAAAATAATATCTGTTGTATTCATAAATGAGTCAGCTATATTTAAAGGTATGAGTTCACACATTTGAACAAGCAATTGAAATTAAAATACTAAACTTGAAGAACACAATGCAATGAAGGGGTTATAATTATCACTTAGTTTTATAAATATTCTTTATTTTTAATTAAATGTATCCATAGCAATAAATGCATGTTTTTCATGCATAATTATTCTCTTAAAAGCTATTGCATGGTGATTGCATTAACTGTATCTAATATTTATTAGAACTCATTAATTGTTCTCCAAGTAAGCATTAAGTGTAGACTTACAAATATGCATATATATATAAAATTCTATGTAGCACATATTAAATGTGTATATATGGACTCTAAATCTATCAAATAGCTGAAAAGTTAGTTTATGGTATACTTCTTCAGACATAGAATCAATTCTCAATGTAACTAAAATATACACTGCATTTATTTTGTCATTGCAGCCTATCAAAGTCTTACCAAAACTATAGTGTGTCTGAACTGAGGCAGCAAATCCAATGCTACACCCTACGGGGACAGTTTTCTTGGTTCTCAACCATAATAGAATTGAAGCAGCTGTTCGGTCCTGGCTCTTAGGAATGAGTCCTCACGTAGGGGACCAGCAACCCCTCAAGCCAAGATTGCACTGCTGTGTATGCACTGCTCTGTGGAGCTTTGTTCCCCAACATGAGCCAGTTTCTCCCCTGCTTCCCAGTCACACTGACCACCTGTATGCCCTCAAATACCCTTGACACATCACCCGTATCAGGGTTTACCGCTGTAGCTACCTATCAGCCTTTCTCTTTCCCCTCCTACAGCTGTACAATGAATTATCACCTTCTAGGAGACATCTGTAGTCAAAATTGCAGCACTTCTCTCACCCATGGCCCTAAACAATTGGCTAATCTTCTTGGCAGCACTTCCCATCAGGTGATGTGTGTTACAAACACTTATTTAACTATTGTCTGTCACAACTTCTGTCAGTCCAGAGGCCAGAGCCCCCAGTTTTCCATCACCTTCATTATCAGACTGCTTCTACCTGCTTGAAAACTCCCTGTCCTGTCTAACTTGGGAACATTCCCACACCACCTGCCCTGGACTAAGATGCTTTGTTCTGTTTTGTTTCACCTTTCTAGATCCTTCCTCCCATTTCAGATCTCTGCTTGATGCAACCTTAGCAAAGATTTGTCTAAGCAGTTCTTCCTTACCTAGCTAACAAAGATTCATGTAAATCTTCCATTTTTATTCCTCTGCAGCACCCTTTTTCCCACCTGACAACCAGCTCTAGTCATAATTATATGTGTATTGTCACTTACCGAACTACAGATTGGGTACCCCTTATCCAAAATGCTTGGGACCAGAAGTTTTTGCAGAGTTTGAATGTTTGGAATGTTTGCGTATACATGTTCTGTAGCTTTGGTGTATTTTATGCATTTTTGAGAGTGTGATATTTTTAACACACAACAAGTTTTTAGAATGTAACCCCATTTAGTTCGAGGGGCATTTGTACATAATCGTTGGATACAACACATTTTCTCGAAGCTGGAAAGAATGTAGCACAAATAACAGCAATGTTCATCTACGTAATGTATTACTTATTATTGAGAATTACATAGAAAGTCTATTTGATCAGATTTATGAGACCGTCACAGAATTAATATGTTCCATGGCTGCATTTGAGATGTTCATTTATTTGTTGTTGCAGTCACTCTTAACTCTTTCCACGGTTCTACTGAACTATGTATGAACAATATATGCATACTGTTGGAGCTAAGACACCTGCCTTTGGAAATAAAGATTTGCAAGCCATGTGCTTCAATGTTCATTTCTTCTGTTTTCTCTGTAACTCCCAGAGTCTTTTTGAATATTTTTGCTCTAATTCTACTAGCTATGTAAATGAGATACAAAAAATTCTTGAAAAAAAGAAGCAAATACATATCAATATGCACTCCATATGAATTAATTCCTATTTTCACAAAGTGTCTTCTGAGATATGACTTGAACCTTCCTTTGTTATTTACCCATTTATAAATTAAATGCTCACTAGTGTTAATTTTAGATATTTAGTGAATTAGTTCATATATAAATAAAAGAGTATCAATCAAACAAACGAAAAAGTTCATTTCTTCAAGAAGTGATAGAGAAGGAAGAATCAGTGTGATCCAGGCTGTCACAGAGACAAGGGCAAGGTGTCGCGGTGTAGGGGGGACACCTATCCTGCCTGGCGTGGCAGAGCATGAAATCAGGAAATCTGCCCCAAACTGAGTACACAGCATATACTTTCTTTTTTACTTTTTAAAATTTGTGTTGTTTTTAATATTTATTTGAGAAGTAGAGATACAGAGAGAGGGAGAGACACAGAGAAAGTTCTTCTATCTGCTGGGTCTGGCTCACTCCCCAGATGGCTGCAGTGGCAGGAGCTGGGCCAAGCTGAAGCCAGGAGCCAAGAGCTTCTTCCAGGTTGCCCATGTGTGTGCAGGGGGCCCAAGGACTTGGGCCATCTTCTACTGCTTTCCCAGGCCATAACACAGAGCTGGATCAGAAGAGCAGCAGTTGGGAACAGAACTGGTGTCCGTATGGGATGCTGGTGCATTAAGGCAAAGGCTTAGCCCACTATGACACAGCGCTGGCCCCTATACACTGTATACTTTCAATTCCTATAGTCATGCATATCTTGGATCATCCATGCAAAATTATATGCAAGAACTAAAAGGATAATTTCATGTCCAGTGCATACATTGTGAAGGATTTTATGAGGTGCAAGGAATTAGCAGAGATAGGCTTTATCCACTTTCCAAGGGAGGAAAGGGACCAGACAGCATAGGCAATATCAGACCCAAATGCTGATGGAGGGGGATTTATAAGCTCTCAAAATGGGCAGGCATAAATTAGTTTTGTTTGTCATTTTTGTGACCAGAGTAAAGGAGGCTGCTGCTGTCTTTGGGACTTTGTGAACCAGAGTGTCTATTGGGGCCATACCCCCTGCAGGTGGGGTTAACCAGGCATTCAGCAGTTATTCTAGTAATGGACTGCATCACTCTACACTGTTACCTGGCCAGACTGACCTAGGAGGGAGCATATTAGTGGCAGGGAGTGGCTTTCCCCAAGAGTAAAATTGACTTACTTAGAAAATGGACTGGCTTGGGGCCTGCACTTGGGGCTGTGGTGCAGTGGGTTAATGCCCTGGCCTGAAGTGCCGGCATCCCATATGGGCACTAGTTCTCGTCCCAGCTGCTCCTCTTCCAATCCAGCTCTCTGCTATGGCCTGGGAAAGCAGTACAAGATGGCCAAGATGGCCCAAGTCCTTGGGCACCTACCCCAACGCGGGAGACCTGGAAGAAGCTCCTGGCTTCAGATTGGTGCAGCTCCAGCCATTGCAGCCAGTTGGGGAGTGAACCATCCATGAGATGGAAGACCTCTTCTCTCTCACTCTCTCTCTGCCTCTCCTCTCTCTGTGTAACTCTGACTTTCAGATAAATAAATAAATTCAAAAACTGGGCCCTATGAGTAATTGTTTTGTTTTTGTTTTAGTGATATGCATCACACTAAGATCCAGTGCACTGAATGATCTCATAGATCAGATTTAATCAAAAATTATTTGGTGACACATCTGCTGTTTTCATATTATTCTGGTAGATATTAGAAGAATATAAGATGTGGTGGGGATGAGTTCTGTTCTTACTAGACATACAATCCAGTGGGATACTTCTTCTGGCTTACCTCAACTTATTTATTTCTAGGAATTGCAGGGGAATATTTTAGCATATGTTTTTTTCTGTCTAATTTCCATATATTTGTTTGATTATTCAACAGGAATAGTCTTGGTTGTGGATATTTAATATATATAAAATATCTATAAATAACAAACACATTTACTTCTAGGCTGAAATAAAAATCCATACATTATAACAATTATAAAATTGATATATATGCCCTAATATATTGTTTAGCTATAACAGGCGTTTTTCCAGTGCACTACTGAATTTCATTTTTTTTTAACATGAGGATTTTGTGATGGGGTACAGTGCACTGCAAGTGTAATTTGTGAAGTGAAACTTTGTTACGGTGAGGGCACTGCTCCTGGAGTGCTACTAAGCAGAGACAGCACGCTGACTGCCCTTTTGTTGCCACAGTAATAACAGGAATCTTTGCTCTCACTGGTGGCACTGGGATGATTGACAAGAGGTTCTGGAGAAATGAATCCTGTGGCTACCTCTGGCTCAGGAATCCCACAATGGGACACAGTCGCTGCAGTCATCATTTTATTTGCTGTTCAATAAGTACAGCTTGAATCTTCAGATGAAACAATTCATTGTTAGAATTATTTACCTCTAAATATGCAACTCAATAAGTGGGGTAAAAGGGATATTTTTCAAACATTTATTTTATTTATATGAAAGGCAGAGTTAGAGAGAGAGAGAGAGAGAAAGAGGTCTTCCATCCACTGGTTTACTCCCCAAATGGCAACAAAGGCCAGGGCTGGGCCAGGCCAAAGCCAGGAGCTTCATCAGAGTCTCCTACATGGGTGCATGGGCTCAAGGACTTGGGTCATCTTCTGCTGCTTTCTCAGGGCATTAGCAGGGAGCTGGATGAAATGTGGAGTAGCCGGGACTTGAACTGGTGCCCATACGGGACATCAGCATTGCAGACAGCAGCATAAACCATTACACTATGATGCTTGAATAAATGAAATATTTTAGGAGAATTTTCTATCTTATGAAAAACTACAATTTCAAATTAAATTAATTTAAAAATTCTGAACACCATGAAGACGGGAGATTTGAGGAGAAAGAAATGAGGGGATTATTCAGGAGTAATTAATTTTCTTCCACAGTGTGCATTCAATAAATGTCAGTTATTGATTTTTTTGATATGTGTAAAGAATGTAGCTGGGCTGGATTTCACAGACCTGACAGCTATGCCATCTGAACAAAGCCTCTTCAGAGCAGAGGGAGACAACCTCAGAGAGACTTAAATTTTTCTTTAGTTTAACAGCAGAGTTTGAGAGAAACTATGCAAGGCAGGGTGTCCCATGAAGACACTAACTTTCCTAGATGAAGAAGTCAAAGGTCTGAAAGGCAAGTGTGGCAACTGGGGAGAGAGGAAGGTTTGATATTTCAGCACTCTATAATTAAATAGGTGAATAAGACAAAAGAGGTAAAACTGACAAGTTGAATGAAACAAAAGAATACACACAGGGGCTAGCATTTGTGGCACAGTGGGTTCAGATGATGCTTGCAACCCTGGCATCTCAGATTGTAGTGATGCTTCTAGTCCTGGTCAACTCCACTTCCAGTCCAGTTTCTTCCTAATGTGCCTGGGAAGGCAGCAGACGATGGCCCAGGCACTTGGGCCCCTGCCACCCATGTGTGAAACCCAGGTGGAATTCCTGGCTTAGGACTTGCCCAGCCCGGACCTGGCTATTGCAAGCATTTGTAGACCAAACCAGCAGAGAGTAGATCTCTCTCTCTCTATTTCTCTCTCTCTCTCTCTCTCTCTTCTCTATCTCCCTTCTTTCTCTTCCTCTCTCCATCCCTCTCTCTGTGTTGCTCTGCTTTTCAAACAAATAAATAATTCTTTGAAAAGATACATGTAATTCCATTGTATTGGGCTTTTATGCCAGAAAAAAATAGTAATAATTGAACAGTGAGAGATAATAGAGAAACAGAACATGAGCGTATCACAAATAAAAGCCTAACTTTGATTCACAATTTGCAGTAACAAGAATGGGATGCAAAACTACGTGTCTAGGGTTCCAAGTGATCAAGACTTGATCAGCACTCAGCAGTTTTGTCATTTCCCCCTAATTTAGGACTAACTGGATAAAGCCGAATTTGCTCCTCCAGAAAATCTAGTGGGCATCCCATTTCTCAGTAGCTCTCCTTTAATTTTTGCGTATCAACAGTGCTCAATCAATTTGAATCTGTAAAACCTTCCCTTTTTCTACTCCTCTTGTCTTTAGCTCCCTGTCAAGTGCAAGTTTTGTTGCTTGACTCTGTGAGCTATGAATGAGAGTCTGTGCTTGTTCTCATATTTCCATCACAGAAGGAACAGATGGTGTCCAACCATGATGGCATCTAGGTTCCTTCCATGTCTCTGCTAATGTGAATACTGCTGCAGAACAAAAGGGAGTGCAGGAGTTTCATTCCAATCCTGATTTCACTCCCAGAGGTGGGTGGGGTGGGTCAGGTGAGGGATCTCTTTAGCTCTTTAAGCAACCACACTACAGTTCTCCATAATGGCTGTACTACTTTGTATTTCCACTAACACTGTATGAGGGTTCATTTTTCTCCACAGATACACAGGCAGAACTTGCAGGGTTTCTAAAGTAAGTACTCTAAGAAAAACAGTGAGGGTAATCATCCTATAGACAGGGAAACATTATTTTCTTTTATGATTTGGGCTTGGTGTTTCTATGCGTCCTTACCCCTCACTAGCTGTCCATCCTTAAGTTTCTAACTTTTAATCTCTGTTTACTCACATGTTAGTGGGGATCATGTTCTGTGTTTTTGTTTGAATTAATCTAGATTATACATGAAAAATCTTAAAACTAAGTTTAATTTGTAAGAAATTCTGAATAAGATATCATTGTGTCATGGATGAATGAATTCAGAAGTTAAGGTGTTATTCATAAAGTTGAGACTAAGTATTATAAACGGAAACTCAAGCCCGTCTGTATAAAGCTGCATATTTTCATTCGGGTAAGAACCCGGTAGCTGAGTAACAACTCAGGAGGAGAATATGTTCTTTTTCACTTTGTGTCTCAATATACTGTGCACATATACTTCAAAATTTTTAAAATAGTAGAAACTGATATATTTGGGCAGAGGAGTATAGAAAATCAATGAAAATATATTAGAAAAGGGGAGATTTTTTTAAGGCTTGAGAAATGAAGTTCCCTTACTTATTGAAATTGCCTTACAAACAGGATTCCAGAATTGAATCCTCTCCAGTAACTCAGAACTTTAAAACAAACCTGTAACTCTTAAGAACAAATGCATTCACAAGCAACCATTTCAAACTAAAGTCTTCTGTCTGTTTTTGCTTGTCTGCATTCCCTGAGGCCAAAAACAGGTAAGTATTTGGTAGGAGAACACAGAACAAATTATTTATGGAAATGAACAGACCCATATAAGAGATACTAGGCGGTGGCTGACATTGTTTTGTGGGGTCGGGTGCATGGGCTGCCTGGGGTGGATCAGGCAGTGCAGATGGATGCCAGTCACGTCAGAAAATGACTCATAAATCAAGACAATTGCAACTACTGATGGTGCAGGACTAACTGTGTCCTGCGACAAGAATGGTTTGCTTTCGAAGTCTTAAAAACCAACGCAACCACGATCATGGACTTTTTAGCTAATTGAAAACAGAAATTGTTTCTCTCTTTAAGCCTGCTTGAAATGTTCTAATTGAAAACTGCAAGTTTTCTAACATCTGCTAGATGTTTTGCCACAGGTATCAAGACGAGAAGTTGCTTAAACCTTTCTTCTTAGAAGTTTTAGTGTCCTCAAAACAATAGCTTGCATTTTCTGAATTTCTCCAAATGAGCTCCCAAAAAACTATTTTCAAACTTATTTCTCAGTTCTCTGCAACTATTCTTCTTCCTATTCTGACAATTTTTAATTTAGTTATTTTTTAAAAGATTTTATTTCTTTATTTGAGAGTTAGAGTTACAGACAGAGGGAGACAGAGAGGGAGAGAGGTTTTCTATCTGCTGGTTTACTCACCAAATGGCCACAACTGCCAGAGCTGGGGCAATCCAAAGCCAGGTGTCAGGAGTTTCCTCCAGGTTTCCCACACAGGTTCAGGGGTGCAAGCATTTGAGCCATCTTCTACTGCTTTCCCAGGCCAGCAGCAGAGAGCTCTATCAGGAGAGGAGCAGCCAGGACACGAGCAAGCTTCCATATGGGATGCCGGAGCCACAGGAGAAGGCTTAGCCCACCACCCCACAGCCCTGACCCCAGTAATTATTTTAAATTCTGAGAATCATTAGGAACAAATTTATCTTTTCTCTTAGAAGAAAAGTTGGTGTTCAGATCATGTTCTTATTTACATGTGCAGAGTAAGCAAAATGCATTTATGATATTTATATTTAAAGATTTATTTATTTATTTTTGAAAGAGTTCGTGGGAGAGTCAGAGAGAGAGGGAAATGTTTTCCATCTGCTGGTTTACTCCCCAAATGGCCTAATGGCCAGGGCTGGGCCGGGACAAAGCCAGAAGTCAAGAGCTTCTTCTGGGTCTCCCATGTGGGTGTAGGGGCCCATGCACTGGGGACATCCTCCATTGCTTTTGCAGGCCCATTAGCAGGAAGATGGTTTGGAAGTGGAACCGCCAGGACTTGAACTGGCACTCACATGGGATGCTGGCGCTACAGGTGGTGGCTTTCTCTCCTATGCCACTGTGTCAGCCCGATTTTTATTTATGAATTACTTAAAGCTACTAGTAATTTGATGATAAAATATGTTGAATTGCTTGCTTTTATGTTTAAATATATTTATAGTTGATTTTCAAAGTAAGGTACTATCTACTTGGTAAAAATTATTTTTTCTGATATTTAATGTTTCCTTGATGTATCCATATTTAAATCATTTTTTATCAAAGAAGAATATATAGCACCACATATTCATCTTAATACAATAGAGAAATAATCTGTTTTCAAAAGCGTAGGATGGCTTTTCAAATTTGAAAGTGTTTTTCCCCCCTAGAAATCAAACACAAGCTAATTGGTTAGATAGTAATTGTGCCAATTTATATCCTACTCTCATATTCATATCCTTAAGTATCACATTGAGGAATTAAAGAAAGTTGCTATAAGAATTAACAGAGGAAAATTGCAGGAAATATTTTATCATTGTTCAATTAACGAAAGCATGGCAAAAGTTATTATTCCCATTTCTCTGTAAACATAAAACACAAATTATTCAGAATGCTTTTGACTGTGGCTCTTAGGCTACATCCCAGAGCACCCTCACTCATCTGCAGTTAAGTTTTGCTTCTGTTGAGTTGCTGGCATTCGTTCACAAAATTATGAGTATAAGTAAAATCCTCATTGTACTCAAATATCACCAAACAAACACGGGAGCACAAAGATGGTGCTCCCTTGAAGTCTGAATGCTTTGCAAAGATTTCATCTGGAAGTAATTACAGATTCAGTTAGTTTTAAAAATAGTTTTGGGGTTACTTATGCAAACGATAACAACAACAGAGAGAAAGCTGTGTGTTCAGGACCCCGTGCTGTTGTGCAGCGGTTTAAGGAGCTACTTGAGATAGCAGCATTCCCTATCCAAGTGCCATTTCAAGTCATAGAAGCTCCACGTTCTCTCCTTCTAAAAAAAAAAATTTACTTATTTGAAAGACAGAATTACAGAGAAAGGTAGAAAGAGAGAGAGGTCTTCCAACTACTGGTTCACAAACGGGCACAACGGTCAGAGCGGAGTAGATCCGACTCCAGGAGGCAGGAGCTTCTTCGGGGTCTCCTACATGGGTGCAGTGGTCCAAGGACTTGGGCCATCCTCCACTGCTTTCCCAGGTGCAATAGCAGGGAGCTAGACTGGTAGTGGAGCAGCCAGGACTCAAACCGGTGCCCATATGGGATGCTGGCACTGCAGGCCAGGGCTTTAACCTGTTGCGCCACAGCTCAGGTTTCAGAAGCTCCACTCTAAATGCAGCTTCCTGCTGACTCATTCGCCTGTGAAAGCAGCAGAATATAGACTGGGTCCCTATCACTCACTTGGCTAAACCATAATGGATTCCCAGACTCCTAGCTTTAATCTAGCCTAGATTTTCAGTTGCAGTCATTTGAGGAACAGGATGATGAACAAGCTCTCTTCCTCTGGCTGTCTGCCGCTCTGCCTATAAAATAAAAATAAATCTTTTTTAAAGATGAAATATGAAGGTGCACCATTAAGGAGCATGTATAATTTTCATTCATAAGTTTATATTTTAACACAGAAGAGGTAAGTAAGTGTAAAGGGAAACCTTGCAGTTTTCTTATTCCTGATTTGTTAAAAAAAAGATGGATTAGTTTAAAGTAGTAATATTTGGTCATTCTAATATACGAAAAATATTAGATATATGAAATATCTGGCAAGTGGAAATGAGTGACATCAAAGTCATAAGCCCTATGTGGAGGAATTGAGACTGTTCTACTATCAGTCCCCTGCACTACATGTGAAGTGGTGTAGTTCTATTTGTAAGTAAACGTGCTAAACACATGTATTTCAAATTCTAAGGTAATCATTTTTTTCCTAAAAATATGGGTAGTAGAGATACTAAAAGAGAAATTTGGGTCATATAAATACTCAGTTTACTAGAGAAAGAATATACGAGATCATAATGACAATGAGCCAAAAAAAAAAAAAAAAAAAAAAAGGAGGCAAAAGAAGAGAAGAGCAATGAGTAGAAAATAGCTAAAAATGGGGCAGCCCAAGTGTATAAAAGCCACTAAATGTGGATGCTCCTAAATACTCAGATTTAAGGACAAAGATTGTCAGATTGGACACAAAAATACGATGCATATGTTATGTCATGAAACCCATTTTAAACACAAAAACTGAGGGCAAAAGTACGTGAATAAAAACTTACAGCATGCCAACCAAAATTAAAAGAAAGCTGGATGAATTATTTTACTTTATACAAACAGACTTCAGAAAAAAGCATTTTCAGGGATACGGAGGGTCATTACAAAACAGCACACAGATGATTTTGCAAGGGGTACAAAGCGATCCTATATTCGCATCTACCTAACATGGTTTCAAAATTCATGACTGAGAAATAAAATTAATAGAACTGAAGAAACAAACAAATCACTTTTATAGTTGGAGAATCGTTTCTCTTTCCATAAATGATAATTAAGCAGACAGAAAATCAGTAGATACAGGTGACCTGAGCAGAACTATTGACAAGTTGATCTGGTTAATATTTATTGAATAATGCATCAGAAAACTACACATGTTTCTCAGTTTCTCATGCTATCATAGGGCACTCACTAAGTTAAATGACAAATTGGGCCATAAAACGCATTAACATGTTTTTAAAAGTAGAAATCGGGCAAAGAATGGTATAAATTATAATGGTGTTTCACTAGCATTATTTTGAGAACATAATAAAATTCTAAAGTGTATTTACTATGAAACAAAGAAAAAGAAAAGCTGAAATATTTTAAAACTCAAGGCAAAGAGAAGCTTGCCCTGACATAATTTGAGACTCTATAAATCTACCTGAAATAAACAGATCTCAAAAATTTTGTAGAAAGCTTTCAGTATCACAATATATTGAATAAAGTACAAAAAATATAATGTATAGGAGTGAAATTGACATTTTGAGATTTGGTTATTGTTTATAGCCCTTGTCTCTACTGTTCAGGAAATTTTTGTTTGGGTTTTATTTCTTCTTACTGTTTGTTGAACTATTTATTTAGTGTGAGGTTAAGCTTATGATTACAAAATAAAGTGAAAGTATGCCATTGTAAGAATTAAAAGAAAAAATAAGCAAGGAAGACGAGGGAGGGTGGGGTGCTCATTTATCTGTATATGTGAAATACATGAAATTGTTCATCTCATGTAAATAAAAATTATTTTAAAATGTCACTGATAAAGAAGAGAAAACTGTTCAAAACCTGCCCTTTAACATACACAATGTTAACACCCAGCCATCAATACATGAGCTAAAACAATTTACAGTTAAAGAATGTGACTGAAAAACTCAATCTCAAATTTGATAGATTTTACATGCATCAAAGCATCAAAATGAATAGCAAAGAGCAATATATTTCACTGTTTTCTAATTTTGTGCGTCTCAATTTAGAACAAATAAAATGAAAAGTAAATAAATTGATAAAAAAGCAAATATGATAGACAATATTAATGTCCTAGATAACTGAGACCAGCTATATGCAGGCTCGGAATTTTCTGTGGGAAAATGACCAGAAAATCCCCCAGAGAAGAACTGCGAAGGCAAAAGCATATGACCAAAACATTCCAAATTATCATGATCAAACATTACAGCACTTACAGAATGACATTCATTGTACTGATATAAACTACAACACAGATTAAATGACACTTTTATGTTCCCAAACACAGAAAATATTTTAGAAATAGCATTCAGTGTTCATGAGGGTATAATAAAATGTCCAGTTTTATAGCCCAGGGATAATAAAGCAAACCACTGTCATCTGTCAGGAGTATAATTTTACAATTTTATCAGAGTTTCTTGTAAAATATAGGACTGTTAATAGAATAGCCCTAAACAGTCTATTTAGACTAAGATAATAATTAAGACCCAATATTTAGTCATATAAAAGAGTACTCACCTGAGTGTTATTTTTAAAAACACACTAAAACAAATAAAAAGAAATTTATCTGTTTTTTTTATAAACAGTATGTGTAGAAAAGATAACAAGTATGGAGGAATACTTTCTTAATTCAAAATATGATGTAAACATACACATTAATACTCAATAAGGTAATTTTTGAATGAACTTAATATTTAGTTAGAATGAGAAAAATGTTACAAATTTTAAAATGCTGAAAACATAAGAATTGTAACACAATATTTTAATAGATATGAGTAAAGTAATATTTTGATAATATAGGAAATGACATTTCATAGTATGATGCCATAATCAAATAAGTTCTAATACCAAGTTATATGACCTAAAATATATATTTAAATAGAATCATATAATATTCATTGTATATTATACCTGTTCTATATTAGCATTGTTATTAATATGGTATATATGGCACAATATATAAATATATACATGGCTTTATTGTGTAATCATATTTTATCTTTATTTTGTTAGTATCTTGAAAGATAAAATGGATGAATTTACTGTGTATGTATTAAAGTTATTATGTTCAAACTATCTTTTTGAGTTTTTATGCTATTTCTATGTCCACCATGATGACTATTTTAATTCTTACAATGAATATTAATCATTTTTATAATTTCAAAAATGAGCAGTGTCTTTTAATGAAGTGACACAATCTTATTTCTTTGAATTGTATGCACCAAGTGTGAGGGAAGAAGACAGCTAGAAAGGTAAAGTTCAAATCTATCTTTCTTTTTACCCCATAATCTTCAAATATTTTGACATGATTCCCAGGTGTTTGCTAAAGTGCTTCTGAACAGAAAAGTACAACCGCAGGTCAAATCCTTGAAATAACAACAGCCAGGCAACCTCAGTGAACTGCCCCTGGCCTCTGGTTTCCTTGCAGAAAAAGAGGTGTGCTTGGATCAGTTTTATATAAAATTATCCAATGAGCAGCCAGCTTTATAAAGGGCATGAAGAAGTCTTGGTTTCTAATATAATCCTTCAAATACTTTCTACTACAGAAGACCCGTAAGTGCCACTGTGTTCCAGTACTGGCTTTTTCAGCAAGTGCACAACTTCTGATGAAAAGTGTCCTGGTCCACTGGATCAGCTTCTAGAACTCTAGCACTGATCAGAGTTGTACATGTGAGTACACGTGTGTACATGTGAGTCAAATTTTATTTCACAAAATTTGCATTTTAATGACACACCTGATATTGCAATGTTTACCTTATATTCATTAAGACATCCCATTGCTTAGAATTAATATGAAATCATGGGACCATCCTTGAAGACATCATAAGCTCGTGTTTGTACTCTAGAGTTCTTAGAGAAAAGACAATCAAGGTGAGATAAGAAAAACCTTGAGTAAACAGAGCTCCTAGAATCTTCATGGCCACCGTACAATAGCGCCCCCTACCCACGGTTTCACTTTCCTTGGTTTCAGCTACCTGAGATTAACTACAGTTAGAATATATTACAGAAATAAAGAATTCATAAATTTTAACTCATGTGCTGTTCTGAATAGTGTGACGAAATCTTAAACTTTCCTGTCCCTCCTCATCTGGGACAGAAATCCTACTGCACCCAGGCTGTGCGTTTGCCCTCTGCCTGGGCAATTTAGTAGCAGTCTCAGTTATGAGATTCACTCTTGTATTTCAATGCTCGTGTTCAAGTAACTGTTCTGTAGTAGCTGAATGCTGTCTCAAGACCTAGGACACTGACTTCATTTCATCTCAGTGTGTGAGCACTGTGTCATCCCACATCATCACAAGAAGACGGGCAAATAAAAAACATGACATTTTACGACAGAGCACATTCCTGTAACTTCTCCTACAGCATATTGTTATAATCGTTCTATTGTATGATTATTTTACTGTTGATACATAACTGTGCCTAATTTGTAAATCAAATTCTATACGATATATGCACTTATACATACAGATGAATAAAGCATGTGTAGAGTGTGATGCTTCCATGGTTTTGGGCATCCACAGGTCTTATAATGTCTCCCCACAGATAAGAGGAATACTGTAAATTCCAGACCAGCCCCCCAACCATAACTGAAAGCCAAACTGAAAAGTAATTGAGGACTCTGCTGAGTGCAAACTAATGCTGAATTAGAAAAAGTGCTAAGCAAGGACACCGTTGTTGCGGTTCCAGCCCTAGAAATGTGCTCTGTCTACTACCAAGTTTGCAGGAGAATGGAATATTCACTGTATGAAAAATTTAAAAAAAAATCATAGCTAGGTTTAAATAAAGATTTCAAAAAGTTTTTGGGAAAATGGTATTAAAAGATGTTTATGGAGCAAAAACTTTTTGGAACACATGCATCATTTTTCATCATACATTTTCGTGAAATTATTGAAGATTCATCATATATGTATGACATATATATGGATTTTAAAAATTTTGCATCAAAATAAACTTAGTCTTCAATTCTATCTTCACAAACTTTTTATAGCATGCTTGAGTGTGGGTGCTTGTATGCAGATGTGACTGTGTGTATGTTTAATAACATAATACAAATAACTAATATAGGGTATTGAAATAGATTATTGCTTGTATAAACATTTATATTTACTCTATTTCATATACTATATTCATTTCTCCCACTAATTATGAACATTGCTTCTCATTTCCAAAGAATCTTTGGAGATAGGTGCTTGACCTAGATGTTCAGATACTGGTTGGGATACCTGTACCCAATATTGCAGTACCTGGGTTCGACACCAAGATATTTTTCTGATGCCAGTTTCTCTTAATGTAGACTTTAGAGGAAGCACTGATGGCTCAAGTGGTTGAGTCCATTTCAACCACCTTGGAACCTGGATTGAATTCCCTGGTCCCGTCTTCAAGCCCCAGTCCAGGGCCAATTCAGACATTGACAGAATACACCAGCAGATGGGAACTCGTCTCTGTCTCATTATCAATTAAATAAAAACTTCAAATTAAGAAAAGAATCTTCAAGTGAATATGATCTAAGTATCAACATTTAATGAAATATTATACAAAGTAAAACAAATTAAACTTTCCAAATTAAATACACAATTAAAAATTCAATAACTTTCATTTTCACTTCAGTGTTATCAAAATTTATTAAATAATATATAAATTAATGATGATAAAATAAAAATATTATAGTTGTCATTGCTAAAACCCTCTCCTGTAAAAATCCTTTATGAACCAAAAATTATATGTAGTATGCATTTATAGTATGCATAATACCTATAGCATATTTATAGAACACATATTTAAAATAATTTTATGGAAACAAAATTGAGGCTTATTGAGATGATTTTTATTATTTTACAATGGTTTCTACATTGTGAGAAAATGAATCATCCTGTCTTCTCAGTGCTCCCGTAGAAGTCTGCTTCTTCAGTAATGGAAACTTAGACAATATCCACACATCAAATGCTTGCTTGAATTGTTAGATCTGTAACCTACCGGTCAAGCTAATTGCTGCCTTCAGAAGAATTTTCCTTTACCTGTGGAAGAGCCACAGTTTCTTCAAACACCTACGCACCTAGGTTAAGGCATCGTTTTCCTTCCAAGGAAATGCTCTGAGAAGTGGACAGAAAAAATCATTTGTCTCCCCTTTGCAAATGCAGGAAACTGATGTTTGCCCAAGCCTTGCCCATGAAGTGAGCTTGCAGTGGGTATATGGTAGTTTTCCCAACTGACTTTCCTGATGTTGCTGTCAGGTTGGCAGGGCCTGGAAGTCACTGTGATTACTTCTTATGTGGATTGTGGTATGGTTATAAGAAAGCTCTCAAATCTTATCCAGGCTTCTGTCCCCACCTGTGAAGATGGGTAACATCTTAGACTTTTCGTAATTTCTGACATACATTTACACATCATTTGAAACATTTATTTGAATAGTCATTAGGTAATAGGGAGGTTATAAATATGAAAAGGTCTGTTTACAGTCTTTTCCTTGCATGTTCTGAAAGCTTTTTCCCAAATAATAAATATTTAAGTTGTGTTCCAACACAGTTTTATGACTGTGAAAACCTCCAAAGATGAAAACTGGTAATTGACATGTTGGGGACTTTTTAAACTACAGTAGCATAGAAAGATGCAACATAATTTATGATGACTCAGCTCCATTCCAGTCACCTCACAGATTTTTGTTATAAATGGGAAGCAAAATAAGTTAGTGATATTGTACTAACCTGGATTACTTTTCAGAAGACCCCACTTCCAAAACATCTGTGATGGTTTTGTAGGTAAAGTAGGATGGGAAATCCATCAGGGTGGAGAGGACATTTTTAAACTAGAAAACTAAAATGCAATACTTCATTTGAAAATGGCTATAATCATGCAATAAATCCATTCCTCCTCAATATAGAATGTTTACCCATAGTTCTTTAGCTGTGTTATTGAAATAAGGTATAGAACTATAATTCAGATTATTTTTAAAGCTTGAATATCGATAAGATTAGTTTAGATCTTACAGCTAACCATATTTGTATTTCAAAGTTGCAAATCTCAACTAATACTAAATATGTACTTATATATCTTAAAATTAAGTTTCCTTTTTAATTTACATTTTAGAACTGCATTTATGGCTTGTGAATTTCATATCCCGCAGTAACATGATAAATGCAAGTCATAATTACTTCTCAGGAATCAATGATCCAGGCAATATTACAAGCTTACTGTATAAATCTAGCTATAATACATCAAGTTACATATTTTAATTTAATACTCGATAAATTGTGGATCATTATAATTCTTTTAAGTTCATTTGCATGTTCTTGGGACCATGGAATTAAGTTCTAAAATTAAGAAATCATATTTTATGTATTTTAAACATTCTTTATAAAACAATGTTTGAGAACTACAGTTCTTCTTATGACCAAATGAGAATGTCTATTAGTAGAGAACACATCAAAATGGTATGACACTTTCAATTACTCTGCCATAAAGACTTAAAGTATTATATCTACTAATGTCAATTTATAATCCACACAATCATAGGCAATAAAAAGTTGTGTATTATAATTCCATTACACATACATTGTATATATAATTTACAAAAGATCTATTGTCAAGGTTAGATTTATTAAATTGGCATGATTTTTGAAAAAAGCACACTTTTCTCTCTTCTACATATAATTTATTTTTCTTATCTATTTCTTGATATTTTTAAAAATATTTATTTATTTATTTATTTGAGAGGCAGGGTTACACAAAGAGAAAGAGAGGCAGAGGGAGAGAAGTCTCCCATCCTCTGGTTTACTCCCCAAGTGGCTGCAATGGATCCAGAGCTGTGCAGATCTGAAGCCAGAAGCCAGGAGCTTCCTCTGGGTCTCCCAAGTGGGTTCAGGGGCCCAAGGACTTGGGCCATCGTCTACTGCTTTTCCAGGCTACAGCAGAGAGCCGGATTTAAAGTGGAGCAGCTGGGACTCGAACCGGCACCCATACAGGATGCCGGCACTGCAGGCAGAAGCTTTACCGGATACGCCATAGTGCCAGCCCCCTGATATTTTTGTTGTTGTTGTTGTTACCTGTACTCCATGTTGTCGAACCCAATGGTGATATTAATATCCTCACCACAGGAGGTGATGGAGTGTTTCATGTAATTGATCTGTTTCATTCTCTTGGTTCTTTTTGACACTGCTCTCCTTAATTTTTTCTCCTCCACAGTGGTCACACCTGCAGGCTCTCCATTACCAAGCCTCTTCTTCTTCCAATCTCTAAATTTGAAAATGTGCTGAGATGCTGTCCTGGATAGATTTTCCTCCTTGTCCTACACAATGTTTAAAAACTTACATCCAGATTTTAATCTGCATATAATGAATCCTAAATTCATGTCTGATTCTAACCTCATCTGTGCATTCTAGAGGTGGCTATTTTAATGATCGAAATGTTTGGCTCTTAAGAGGAGGGGAAATTAAGTGTTGGTGAGGGCATGTCAGTAGCATTCTCCCTAATGGGATTGATGTCTTTATAAAAGTGTTTGAATGGAGCGATCTTGGCCCTTCTACATGTGTGGACAAAGCAAGAATGAAAGGACCATCTAATAACAGGGCACCTGCTATTTAAAAGAAATCCTTAAGGATCTAAAGGGAGACATAGACTTCAATACAATAGTAATAGGGGACTTCATCACCTTAATTCCTAAACCTGAAAAAGATAAAACAGAGAAAGAGAACTACAGACCAATTTTCCTGTTGAACATAGATGCAAAAATCCTCAAGAAAATACTGGCTATTTGCATCCAACAACACATCAGAAAGATCATTCACCTGGACCACATGGGATTTATCCTAGGTATATAAGGATATTTCAACTTTTGCAAATTGGTTAATGTGATACATGACATTAAAAAACTGAAGAACAAAAACCATATGAGTATCTCAATAGATGCAGAGAAAGCCTTTGATAAAATACAACACCCTTTCTTGATGAAAACTCTAAGCAAAATGGATACAGAAGGAACATTCTTCAACACATGCAAGGCAATTTATGACAAACCCACAGCCAGGATCCTATTGAATGGGGAAAAGTTGGAAGCATTCCCACTGAGATCCGGTACCAGACAAGGATGCCCACTCTCACCAATGCTATTCAATATAGTCTTGGATGTTTTAGCCAAGGCCATTAAGCAAGAAAAATGAATCAAAGGATACAAATTGGAAAGGAGGAAGTCAAACTATCAATATTTTCAGATGACATGATTTTATAAAAAGGAGATCCAAAATACTCCATTAAAAGACTGTTGGAACTCATAAAAGAGTTTGGTGAAGTAACAGGATGTAAAATCAACACACAAAAATAATTTTGTGTACAGAGAGAACGCCATAGCTGAGAAAACTTCTAAGATCAATTCTATTCACAATAGCTACAAAAAAATCAAATACATTAGAATAAAATTTTTAAAAAGGAGGACATCAAAAATCTCTACAATGAGAATGTTTTGTAATGTTTTGTAACATTAAAGAAAGAAATAGGGGGCTGGCGCTGTGGTGTAGAGGGTAAAGCTGCTGCTTGCAGTGCCGGCATCCCATATGGGCTCCGGTTCGAGTCCTGGCTGCTCCTCTTCTGATCCAGCTCTCTGCTATGGCCTGGGAAAGCAGTAGAAGATGGCCCAAGCCCTTGGGCCCCTGCAGCTGCATGGGAGACCTGAAAGAAGCTCCTGACTCCTGGCTTCAGAGCGAAATAGCTCTGCCCATTGCGGCCAATTGGGGAGTGAACCAGTGGATGGAAGACCTCTCTCTCTCTCTCTCTCTCTCTCTCTCTCGCTGCCTCTCCTTCTCTGTGTAACTCTGACTTTCAAGTAAAATAAATAAATCTTTTTTAAAAAGGAAGTAAAACTAGAAGAAGATGCACAAAAATGGAAAAACCTTCCATGTTCATGGATTGGAAGAATCAATATCATCAAAATGTCCATTCTCCTGAAAGGAATTTACAGATTCAATGCAATATGAATCAAAATACCAAGGATATTTGTGGGGAGCAAACCGGACTAGACTGTTACTGGAATTAAGACTTATTCTATGCATCTGCTCTCCCACAATATGGCGCTGGGAGAGAAGTAAACAGCTTCCGCACAGCTGCCTCCAGTTCAACCAATTAACTGTAGGACTTGCTCCTGATTGGAGGAGAGCAGCGTACTCGGCGTGTGGGCAGCCGAGTTAGGATTGGCGGAGGAGGACTATAAAGGAGGAGAGAGACGGCATGCACCAGGAACATCTATGGGGAACATCTAAGGGAACCCGTGCAGCCCCCGAGAGAACCGGCCGGCGGTGTGCCGCTCCCCTGCGGAAGTGGGGAATGTGGCCAGGGGGAACTGCCCTTCCACAGAGGTGGAAGGGATAGTAGCCAACCCGGGAAGAACCAGCAGCAAACCCGGGGAGGGCCGAGCAGACGAAAGAACAGCGCAGGGTCCTGTGTCGTTCCCCCACGAAGACGGGGAGCGACATAATGGTGCCGTGACTCGGATAGGAAACTTAGGACGGATAGGAAACTTAGGAGAGAAGAAACGGGAAGAACTGGGAAAATACCGGAGAGAGAGACTAGCGAAGAGCCTAGGGGAAAGCCGGACGAGAAAGGTGCCGGAAGAAGCTATTGAAAGCCTAGGCATAGACTCGGATATGGACTGTGGGAAAGAAGTTAGGATTGAAAGCGAAAGTGAAAGCTTTCATAGACTCAGATGCGGACTATGGCGGGGAAGCTAGGAGATTGAAAGCGAAAGTGAAACCTGGAGGAGGCTTGGACTCGGATACGGACTGTGGGGAGTAGCCAGGAGAAATGAGAGGAATATTGTTGGAAGAAAACTTAAGGAAACATACCGGGTAGAGAGAAATGTTGGGGAGGATGAGGCCGCGAGTGCAGGCCGAGGCGGAGATATAAGCCACCTTGGAATTCTTCAAGTCACCCCGGGGAGCAAGAGGCGAAGATCTGGAACCAGAGGCAGAGACGTGGGCCGCCAGGTTGAAATTCGCCAGGTTAGTCCGGGGAACTTGGACTGAATGCCGGTGGTGGCGGAAACATTCGCGGAAGCCGCCGCGTGCAGAGAGAGCTCGGAGCGTGAATAGATAGGGAACGCTGGCGCGAGGCCGTGGTGCGGGCGCGAAGTGCGTGGAGACCGCGGAGCGGGCACGCAGAGCCGGGAACCCGCCGGCGGGGCGAGGCGCCGGGAAGCCGTGCAGAGCCGTGAAGCTGCCGCGGGGCGAGGTGCCGAGAAGCAGCCTCGGGGCGAGCGCCGCCAGGAAACCGCGGGGATAAGAGAAGCCGCGGGAAGTTTAGAAGTAAGATGAGAGAAATAGGAATGCTGGAAGATAGAAGTAAAATGGGAGAAATAGGAATGCCCGGAGATAGAGAAATAGAGAAATAGAAAGGCCTCCCTACAACACTGCAATGTGAGAGCTTGGATTCGGTCTGCCTGATTAAGTGAGGCGATGAGCACCTGCGGCGGCTAGCAGCTTATGCGCCGCAGGTCACCGAAGACAGGCACGAATTAACATCAATAAGGCCTCCCCACAACACAGCGCTGAGAAGGCTTGGATTCGGTTTGCCTGATTGCTAGGTTTTGTAAGCCCCTGCAGGCAGAGCAGAGCATGCGCTGCAGGGCACCGAACACAGGCACGCATCAGCGCCTAAAAACCTCCTCATAACATGGTGAAGAGAGGACCCGGATTCGGTTTTCCTGATTGATAGGACTTGTAAGAGCCTGTGGCAACTCTAGCAAGTAGAGCAGAGTGTGTGCCGCGGGACACCGAAGACAGGCGCGTATCAACGCCAAAAATAAAAAGAAAGGGGGATCTGTGGGGAGCAAACCGGACTAGACTGTTACTGGAATTAAGACTTATTCTATGCATCTGCTCTCCCACAATATGGCGCTGGGAGAGAAGTAAACAGCTTCCGCACAGCTGCCTCCAGTTCAACCAATTAACTGTAGGACTTGCTCCTGATTGGAGGAGAGCAGCGTACTCGGCGTGTGGGCAGCCGAGTTAGGATTGGCGGAGGAGGACTATAAAGGAGGAGAGAGACGGCATGCACCAGGAACATCTATGGGGAACATCTAAGGGAACCCGTGCAGCCCCCGAGAGAACCGGCCGGCGGTGTGCCGCTCCCCTGCGGAAGTGGGGAATGTGGCCAGGGGGAACTGCCCTTCCACGGAGGTGGAAGGGATAGTAGCCAACCCGGGAAGAACCAGCAGCAAACCCGGGGAGGGCCGAGCAGACGAAAGAACAGCGCAGGGTCCTGTGTCGTTCCTCCACGAAGAGGGGGAGCGACAGATATTCTTCTCAGATTAAGAAAAAAATGATGCTGAAATTCATATGGAAACACACGAGACTACGATTAGCTAAAGTAACCTTAAATAACAAAAGCAAAGCCAGAGGGAACATAATACCTGATTTTAAGACATACTGCAGGGCAGTTATAATCAACTTTTGCCTGGTACTGGTACAAAAACAGATGGGTAGACCAATGAAGCGGAATATAAACCCCAGAAATCAACCCACACATCTACAACCAACTTATCTTTGACAAAGGAGCTAAAATCAATAACTGCAACAAGAACAATCTCTTTGACAAATGGTGCTTGGAAAACTGGATCTCCACATGCAGATGTATGAAGCAACCCCTTAACTTACACCTTACAGAAACATCCACTCAAAATCAAAGATCTAAATTCCATCAAATTACTAGAGAACATTAGGGAAACCCTGGCAGACATTGGCATAGGCAAAGAGTTCTTGGAAAAGACCCCAGAGCCACAGGCAATCAAAATCAAAATTGATAAATGGAATTACATCTAATTGAGAAGTCTGTACTACAAAAGAAACACTCAGCAAAATGAAAAGGAACTGACAGAATGAGTCAAAATTATTTGCAAACTATTCAACCGATAATGGATTAATAACCAGAATATATAAAGAGATCAAGAAACTCAACAACAACAAAACAAACAACCCAGTTAAGAAATATGCAAAGGATTTAAACAGGCATTTTTCAAAACAGAAAATCAAGCCAAATGGCCAACAGACACATGAAAAAATGTTCAGGATGGCTAGCCATCAGCAAGATGGAAATCAAAAGCACAATGAGGTTTCACCTCACCCTTGTTTGAATGGCTTTCATACAGAAATTAAAACCAAAAAATGCTGGCGAGGATGTGGGGAAAAAGGTACCCTAACCAACTGATGGTGGGAATATAAACTGGTACAGCCATTGTGGAAGGCAGTATGGAGATATCAAAGAAATCTGAATATAGACCTACCATATGACCCAGCCATCCCATTCCTAGGAATTTGCCCAATGGAAATGAAATCAGCATATGAAAGTGTTACCTGTATCCGATATTTATTGTAGCTCAATTCACAATAGCTAAGATATGGAATCAATCCAAACGTCCATGAACTTAAGACTGGATAAAGAAATCATGGAATATGTACACCATGGAATACTACACAGTGGTAAAAAAGAAAAAAAAGAAAAAGAAATCTTGTCATTTGCAACAAAATGGATTAAACTGGAAAACATCATACTTAATGAAATAAGCCTGTCCCAAAAGGAAAAATACCATATGTCCTCCCTGACCTGTGATAACTAATAGAGCACCTAAAAGTTAATCTATAGAAATTGACACTTTGAGATGTGATGACTTTGAACAGCCCTTGACTCGACAGTTGAGGAACACCTTTTTTGTCCATAGTATTTGCTGAACTCTCTACTTAGTATAGAGTTAGTCTTATGTGTATAAAGTTAATTGAAAATACATCCTAGTGAAAAATAAAAATGAGAATAGGAGAGGGAGGAGAAATAAGTGTGGGAGTGCAGGTGGGAGGGCAGGTATGGTGGGAAGAATCACTATATTCCTAAAGTTGTACTTATTAAATTCATGAAGTTTGTATTTCTTTAAAAAAGGTTTGGGGGAAAAAGGCCATGTATGAGGAAAAGGCTCTCATCAGACAATCCGCTGGCACCTGAACTTTGCACTTCCTGAACTCCAGAACTGCAGGGCCTACATTCCTGTTGTTTATAAATTACCCAGTCTCATCATTTCCTTATGGCACCTCAAGTGGATGGAGACAGATATCTGAATTCTGCGGTGTGTAAGTAAGCAGATGCCCTGCCCAAACCTTCTCCTTCTGGTCTTTCAAGTATCATAAATTAATATGCCATGGCTTTGTTGTGAGAATTAGCAGCTCTTCAATTCTTCCATTTACTTCCCCCTTCATGTGCCTGTTCATCCCATCCTGTCCACTCCATGCTTAAGGATATCCAACTTGCACGCTTCTCCACGTTACACTTCCCTTGTCTCTCACTTAGACAATGACTCTTTAACTGTTCTACTTTCATCTTCCCAAATGTTTTATGCATGAAGCAATAGAAATAATCCTTTAAAAAGTTCACAATAGCCAAAATTTGCATTCCACCAAGGTGTCCCTTATCAGATGAATGGATAAAGAATATGTGAGGTGTGTGTGTGTCTGTGTATACACACAATAAATATTTTTTAGCTACAAAAAAATAATGAACTTCTATCATTTATATCAAAATAGATGGAACAGAAGGAAATCATGTTGAGTGAAATAAGCCAGACACAGAAAGACATTTTCTAGCTCCCTTTTATGTGGGAGCTAAAATTAAAAAAAGAAAAATATCAAAAACACAAGTAAAATAAATGCCTGTGTGTATAGATAATATTGCAATTATAATTGTGTAATACATTGTTGTATATCTTTATCATGGCAGTGGTTAAGAATGTTATGCTGCTATAGTTTTAATGATCTGTGGTTACTTTAAAATTACTGTGTATGTGTGAAATGGTCTTTTTTCAATTCAATTATTGTTTATAGCTATTTCCTATAGTGCCACTAAGCTAGGATTTTTTTGCTTTCTATTTGAGACTTTTTAATGTAATGCAAATTTAAAACATGTTATCCCAAAAACAAGAGGAAGGAGGAAGAAAGAGAAAAAAGAGGAAGGGGAGGAGGGAGGAAGGAAGGGAGAGAATTGAACCCAAGAAATATATTGCATCTGTTAATAACTAATTCTTTTTCTTACTGTACATTGAATTTGTCAGCATTGATAATTAATTACTCCACTTAAAATGAAATCCAAACTTCTTGCCTTGGAAACCAGGGCTGGTACAATGGAACTCATGACAGCATCTCTCACCTGGGGCTTCTCCTCCTCTCTGCTGACTGTCATTAAGACACTCTGTTTCACTCACACACTGTCATCTAGTCACTCTGTTTATGTTTTCTATTTTTTTTCAGCTTGGAAAACATATACATTCCCAACTTGGTACATTCCTACCACTTCTTCTTCTAAGGCAGGGTTTCCTATCAAGTGTCCACAGATGGAGTCATTTATGCTGAACTCCTCAGTTGAATATTATCTGCTCTGAGTGACCTTCACACTCAATATCTAAAATATCATGCCTACCACACTTCAATACCTGTCATATTTATCCCTTCTATTTATTTTATCTGATAGCATCTTCATATTTCCTTGATTATTTATTGTTTACTTCTTTTCTGTCCAACATCCATTTTATATCTACTCTATCAGAGCAAAACCAGGCTAGTCTGTCCAGAGAGAAATCATCAATATGGCATAACAGTGGATGCTCACAAAAAGTTTTGTAAACCTATATATATAGTGCTTGAGTTTGCAGAGGCGAGATATGTACTTTAAAATAAATACCATGACATTTAACTTTGAGTTACTTACACTAACATAATTCAAGAAAAATAATTTTAAATGTTTATGCCCATTATCAGGTTGTTCCTTTGATAATTTTTAAAAATATTTTCCTTCCATTTACATTCTTTATCTTATTTCTTGTTCTATTTTTATACTTTTTGTTGACCAATTACTCAGTTTGGCAGTAAATTCTATCAAAAACATGAGCATAAATTCTGGTTTACCACTGTTAGTGCATGGAGAAGCACCAAGGCTACCTAAGAATACTATTTGATAAGATGGTTGAATGAATCAATAAACTGGAATTGATAATAGGTCCCAAATGCTTAGTGCCTCATTATCAGTTATCATCAACGTAATTTTGTGTGTGTGGTTTTTTTTTTTTTTTTTTTTTTTTTTTTGACAGGAAGAGTAGATAGTGAGAGATAGAGACAGAGAGAAAGTTCTTCCTTTTGCTGTTGGTTCACCCTCCAATGGCCGCCACAGCCAGCGTGCTGCGGCTGGCGCACCGCTCTGATCCGAAGGCAGGAGCCAGGTGCTTCTCCTGGTCTCCCATGGGGTGCAGGGCCCAAGCACTTGGGCCATCCTCCACTGCACTCCCGGGCCACATCAGAGAGCTGGCCTGGAAGAGGGGCAACCGGAACAGAATCCGGCGCCCCGACTGGGACTAGAACCCGGTGTGCTAACGCTGGTAGGTGGAGGATTAGCCTATTGAGCCACGGCGCCGGCCCATCAACATAATTTTGTGAAGCCAGTGCTGATTGTGTCAGCTCAAAATTTAGGACTTTTGCATGTTCCTCTTTTGACCACCTAACAAAACACCTAGTGTAGATGGCGGGAAATTCATTGCCTATCATGAGACCTTATACCGGCATTAGTTAAAATAAAATGGAACACAAGTTCAAATATGTCAGAAGCGTTTAAACAAGGACTGAGTTTAATCAAACCACTCAGTTCCCAGCAAGTTCTATAAAGTGTTACTTTGGGGGTTTCTGAGTCCTATATGCTATCTCTCAAGTGCCCACATTTCTGTAAACAGTGAGCTAAAATTCTGTGATAAATCAAGGTGTTAAACCCAGTTCTGACCACTGTCTCTGAGCATCAGGCTCCCCTCTAAAGAACGCTCTAGTGCAGTACTCCAACAGGGGAAATAAAGAAACTATCTTCTTGCGTTGTTCTCAAGAATTATTTGACGAAACAAGTTGCTCTCAAATTCCCAGTTAGAGGTGCAGAGTTCCTGCCTGTGGATTGATCTCATTTAATTGGTAAGAGTCCCAGCTATGACTAGAACTGGACTGCATTTTGTTTAGGCAAATCTTGTCTTCTGCGTTGATAGAATTCATTCACCCAAAGCAGCGCTCAGTTATATGAACTGGAATAATATTTTTCTAAAAATATTCCAGAGGAGGGATGGAGAAAAGGAAGGATTTTTCAAAGTATATAAAGTTTCAGTTACAAAGGAGAATAATCTTAGTGTACAGAGTAGTTAATTCAGCTAATAATGATGTGTTATCATTCTACAACGATATATCAAAAATCACAGTGGATCCCATAAATATAGATAATTAATATCAACTAGAAACAAAGAAACATCAAACAACAACAACAACCTGGTCTGCTTGATGAAGGAAGCAAATATGATTTTTGGTCCAGAAAACCAAAGGAATAATTTTGTGGAATAAAGTTCACAGAGCCTTATTTCTCTAGAACTGACAATAGGATTAACTGGGTTGGCTCAGGTGTAATTTACATGATGTGAATGAATGAAAACAGGAGCCAGGATAATTTAAGTACCAAAGCGATCCCTTTAGGCTTTCATGAAACATGTTATTTTCATTTCCCCCCGCTTTACAGAGTTACTTCACACAAACTGGAAACTTTTTCTGCAGAGTGTTGGATAGTAAATATTTGAGACTTGAAGAACATATGGTCTCTGCTGAAGTGCTCCACTCTGTGCCTGTTGCAGCAAGGAAGTGGTCACATACAATATGTAAACGAATGGCTGTGGTGCATTTCAGATGACCTAGATCCATCAGCGCAGCCAGCTGGCCACATCTGGCCTGTGGACGTTGGTTTGCTGGCCACTGCTTCATAGAGCAATTGTGGCAATTAGGAATTTGTTCCAATGTTTTACACTTTTTACTGAAATTATTACACAACTAATTTTTGTTTAAGAACACTGTTCTTGATGTGTCACTGACATTTAACAGGATGAAATTTATGATAGCGGCGACAGAGAGTAAAGGAAGACACATGTTCATTAACTGAGTATTTGCCTCTACTGATAACAGTTTCAATAATTACTTTGAGAAAATGGACAGAAGCTTGTGAGGAATCTATGTGACACAGTTGTAGTCCTTTGGTCATTAATGTGTTCTATCCAAAATAAACAGCTCCTATAAATTGTAGGCAGTTGAATACTTTTGTATTGAATAATATCAATCATTTCACATGAACAGGTACTAGATGGGACTGTTCCTGCTTCTTATCTCTTCTTCCAGCTGTTTCAGTGAATCCAGTTGCACCATCTAACGTGAACAGGAAGGTATGGAATAGGGTCCCCAGGGAATGGCAATAGCATGGAAGACACCTCCCATCCCAACATCTCCCCTGTCATCAGGTCTCAGAACGCTCACGGTTACCTCAGCAGAAATCCATAAAAGCACCTTCTCTATTTGCCTATGTGTTGCTTGATGCCCCCAACTAAAGTGTGAAATCCATAAAGAAGGTTGTTGCTTGTCTTGTTCATTTAAGATCTACTTATTTTTGTTTTGATTCACATTAAAATAAATGTTATACTCTCTGAAGGCCGTTATTGTCTGGTTTTCTTTCCCCATGGCACCTATCATAGGTAGGTTATTAATTGTGGATGGCCTAAATATGTTTATTTCGAATTGGTTAGATGGATTGGGTTTTCCTAAGTGCTTTCAATAATGGGGTTTGGGTGTAGTGAGGCTGAATACTATCCATTTTGATAGATTAGATGTCCTTTAGGCTGATGGATAACCGTAGGCCTCGTTGTAGAAGTTTACAGACAACTTCACTGACCTGACTCTTGGCTGCCTCCCAAATTCATGTTAGTGTTCCCACATGAGTTTCCAGTTCTACTGATCCATTTGGAAGAGCAAATAGAAAAGCAAATTGATTTTAACTTGAGTGCCAATTCTCATGGATTGGAAGTGGCTGTTCAGAGCATTCAGGTGAGTAATATTCTGGAGCTACATCTGAGGTCAGCGGAACAGCGACTGCTGTGGAGAATTAGTGGTGGCGTTTGTGAGAGAGGCGAGGCTGGGCAGGGATACACATACCTCCCATTTCACATCTTTCACAAGAGTTACAGACAATTTTCTAAAGTAATTTTTCCAAAAGCAAGTATATTACTATCATTTAAACAAAACACAAGTGCTTCCCCTTTGCATGCAAGTGGGCATTTACTTTGTACTTTGCACTGTTCCTTTTGTCTGCTAGAATATAAATGTATCATATCCCTCAACCTTCCATGAAGTATTGATATATCTCATTTGATCCAATTCTTACAGCCAAACAGCCATAAAAATTAAAAATTCAATCAACCATACATCTCAATTCTTTTTTATGTTAACTTTTAAATAGTTATCTAATAGTTACAGGAAAAGCAAATGTTATCTGATGAAATATTAACTATATACTGGAAAATAGGGAAACAATTGAATGACAATGAAAATGACATTAATACCAGATAATGTCTGGGCATTTTTTCTGTCATTACATTATTTATTGTGGATGACAATGTTTTAATGGCCATCTGTTTAATATCCAAAGTGCTGCATGCCATTAAGGCACTAATTTGCTATCAGATGCAATAAAAAGGGATGCATGCAACTTATGTTCCAACCACGTCCTTATGTTAGAAAATATGAAATAAAAATGCCTCACAGGTGGTAGGAGTTATATGTGATCATTGTGAGAGTTACTTTCGATTGTAAAAATTCTGATTCCATTTATACTGCTCTATTTTCATGCCACTAGGTGTGAAATCTGTGATATGGAGTTTGGAGTCTATTAGCCCAGAACAGAGAGATGGTGTTAAGCCATGACGCAAAGACCTGTATCTGCACAGTCTGAAAATACAAAACTAAGTTCATGATCTAAGAAATGATCACTATCACTTAAATCCACTGACTCGGTTTGGAATCAGAGGATAAAACACTCAGGTCACAGTGATGTCATGGACTAATTATTTCAATTATTATTTGCTGGAATATCTTGACATACATCATAACTAAATTATTCTCTACAGAGTGGGAAATCATTTTTTAATCAACCAAAGGTAAAATCAAATCATCAAAAATAATCCCACTATCAATTCCCAGAAAGCGGGCATTCTTTAAAAAATTAAATGAACATAAGACCAGTTAAATTCCATGAAGGACAGCTGGCAAACACTTAAAGGTTTCCACACACAACTACAAACACGGGTGAATACAAACACACCACATTATTTTTCTTTGCTTTATTGTGAGAAATTTTTTGCAAGTTCATACCTATTTGAAGTCTGGAGTTTGTCAACCATTGAAGTACTCAGAAATAGTCTTGGTCATATTTACATAATATGAAGTGTTAAATGTTTACTTCATAGTGAGACTGGAAAATAACTTTTTTTCCTGTTTTTTTTTTTTATTTGACAGGTAGAGTTATAGACAGTGAGAGAGAGACAGAGAAAAAGGCCTTCCTTCCGTTGGTTCACCCCCCAAATAGTCGCCACAACTGACACTGCGCTGATCCGAAGCCAGGAGCCAGGAGCTTCCTCCTGGTTTCCCATGGGGTGCAAGGGCCCAAGCACTTGGGCCATCCTTCACTGCCCTCCCGGGCCACAGCAGAGAGCTAGACTGCAAAAGGGGCAACTGAGACCAGAACCTGGCACCTATATGGGTTGCCAGCGCCACAGGTGGAGGATTAACCAAGTGAGTCACTACAGCCGCCCCTGGAAAATAACTTCTTAAAACTTCAAGTGATGGCTCTAATTTCAACCTTTCTCTGATCACACATTTTAATGCATTTTCAAAGTTGGGTCATGAAATAGTTGAGTACATATATCATATATTTTGCATTTTATTATAAGAGTTACACCCCAGGGCCAGTGCTGTGGCACAGTAGGTTAATCCTCTGCCTGTGGTACTGGCGTCCCGTATGGATGTCGGTTCTAGTCCCAGCTGCTCCTCTTCTGATCCAGCTCTCTGCTATGGCCTGGGAAAGCAGAAGATGGCCCAAGTCCTTGGGTCCCAGCACCCATGTGTTTAGATCCAGAGGAGGCTCCTGGATCCTAGCTTTGGATCAGCCCAGCTCTGACAGTTTGAGCCATTTGGGGAGTGGACCAGTAGATGGAAAACCTTTCTCTGTGTCTCTCCCTCTCACTGTTTATAAATCTACCTGTCAAATAAATAAATAAAAATTTTAAAGTGTTAACACACCTCAACTTCCAAAAATATTTCAGATCTTGTATCCTCATGATCATATTCTATGAATGTATCCTAATCTTTTTTTATATGTCTCTCCTGAAATTTGATGTTTATAGTAGCATAAATTTAATGGCAAGAAAAATGTGTACAATCCATGTATATACCAGTCAGGGAACAAACTCCAAAAGCCCACTATCTAAATCTGATAAAAATGCAACATAAGATTAATATTTATGTAGTAAATATTCTGAAGGATATGCAGATTATATATTCGTTAAGTAATGCTAAAATCTATTTTTGGATTAAATCACACAATTATGAAGTTCCCATAGGATTATCTTAATTGCTTTGTGTTTTGGACAACATAGGATCAGATTAAATTCAAGAACATTAAATAAATAGTCTTTGGAAATTTGCCACTCCTTTTCCTTTATTTGTAGTTGAAAATGTTTGTAATTATATCATTTATGGAAATAAACCACTTTTGAATCTGAGTGCAGTAATTTTGTTGTGGGGCTGGCATTGTGGCTTAGCAGGTAAAGCTGCCACCTGAAAAGCCAGCATCCCAATAGTTCATGTCCCAGCTGCTCCACTTCTTGTCCATCACCCAGCTAATGGTCCGGGGAAAGCAGTGGAAGATGGCCCAAGTGCTTGGACCCCTGCCAGCCACATGGGAGACCTAGAGGAAGCTCCTGGCTCCTAACTTTGGCCTGGCCCAGTGCTGGGTGTTGTGACCATCTGAGGAGCGAACTAGCAGTTGAAAGATATCTCTCTTTCTCTCTCTCTCTCTCTCTCTATGTTTCTCCTTCCATCTGTATAATTCTGACTTTCAAAATAAATGAATAAATCCTTAAAAATATAGAAATAAATAAATTTTGGAGCATATTTTAACTTACCTGATGGAGGAGACCAGCATATCATCATGTCACAGGTTGTATGTCTAAGGACCACAGAAACTAATATCATTTACTTCCTTAATTTCTTTGTTGAGTTAAAATATTTATCTACAGCAGCATCGATGTCAAGGAAAATGTTGGTAGTTAATAAAAAAAAGGTAGTTGGATATATTTGTGCACATCAACACCAGAAGGAAAATTCATCTAGATTTTGTAAAATTACCCCTCTGGATGAATGTTTTGACCACAAGCTAAATATATACTTATTGAATGCTATAACAAGCATGTAGCTATAGCATAGTACTTCTCCAAAACTTAGGGTGTACTAGGGAGAGAGAGAAGGTCCTACGTGGATAGTCACAGTGACATGTGCAAAGTGCAATGGGAGAATGGACCAAGTATATTTAGCAAGATTGGCATAAAAGGTCTGGAGCAAATGACTGTAAGGAGTGAGTAAAAATAAGACAAAGAAAGGAAAGGTTTGAAGTATTCTAAGGAAAGATATTATGATTGCTAATAGGGTTGTAGCAAAAAGCAAGATGTGATTCCTGGTGGGGAAGTATGAGAAGGCAGTCCGGAGCTGCTGAGACCTGTGGGAATATGCTTCCTCTTCTTCTTGCCTTCTAATGAGCTGCCTGCTTCAGTTATCACTGTCACTAGAAATCCCACCCTAAATACCAAGGCTTTCCTTTTCCCCATGACTCTGTGGGTCGGAAGCAAATCCTAGCTCATCTCAGCTGACAACTCACACAGAGGTTGTCATGTTGCACCATGGCTGGGTTTAAGGAGTCCGCCATATTTCATTCACTCCAGCCAGTTGGTTCTGGCTGTCATCTTGGACACTTTGAATTTCCTCCAGAATCACTTACCACCAAGATGCTAGACTGGTGTTTCCACAGACCAGTGGTCAGCAGGAACCATGAGGTCAGTAGTAGAATCCCTAAGATGTCTGGAGGTGGGGACCTAGAGCTTGAATTAAGTCTCCTTTTCAAATTCTGCTGCCCAAATCACATCACAGGCCAATTCAGATTCCAGAGGAAGGAACAGGCTACACCGCTCGATTACGAGGCAAGAACTGAGGAGCCTGACACACTGACAACAATCTCTCACACTGTCACTCACGACCCAGTAATGCATCTGAAATGGCACCGAGATTGCATGAGAGCAGAAAGCACCATTAGAGGAAATTATCAGATCTCCAGAAGTGAAAAGATTTTAGAGGAAGTAAGTAAAAGCGAGGATGGAGGGGAAATTTAAAATGTTCCTGAAACACGGGAATATGTATTTTAGCCATTCATATAGAGGAATTATTTGCAGTAATTCAGAGCACATATAAGGGTACATCAAAAAGTCTGAGGAAAAAATAAAATTAAAAGATAAGTTTAATTTGATAAAAATATTTTTGAAATCCAAGCATAATTTTTTTATAATATGCACTTTACATAAACTTTTTGAAAATCCCTCATGAGTCACAGATATACAAAGTTGGCAGTCCAGAGCCAAATTTTATGGAAAGGTAATTGCTCCAAACTTTAATTTGAAATTTGAAAAAATATACGTTTTTGAGGCTTTCTTTTTTCAAAGTAATAATACACTTAATGTATGCCAACATAAAAACATTAATAAAAATATTATTTAATGAAACTTGTAGCATACCTTTCAAAAGGAATGAAGACTAAAAAAGAAAATATAATTCTTAACAATTGTTGCAGTTTCAATTATAAAATAAGGCTTATTTGCTTTACTTATTTAAAATGCATGCTCTGAAAAGTAAACTTTATTATCTTCACTTTAAAAATGAGAAAACTGAAATTAGGTTACTTGCCAGAAGCCTGGTCTATCTTATTCTAAATGAGCTATAGCAGGAAACATAATTTGGTCCCAGTCCGAGGATTGAAAAGACAGAGCATATGGACTGAGAACACTTTCCAAATTATTTTTCCTTCAGTTGACACTGAACCAGCAAACAAGCAGCTCAGGAGACACCCACACAACTAAAGGATACCAAGAAGAGGAAGCCGCTCATCACACGGTGTATCTGAAGTTCAGCAGTCAGGGTGCAATTTGGGGCCCTCTGAGTTAGAAGAACCCAGCAATTGGATGTCCACTGTATTAGCCTACACTGCTCTGAAAAGAGGCCTCATCAGCTCTCAAAAATCTGCCTACTACTACCACAAAGGGGTATTGCTTTTATATATGCGATACTCTTCTGGGCTCTTTTTAAAATTCTTCCTCCCTCCTTCCAATCCTTCCTCCCTCCCTCCCTCCCTTCCTCCCTTTCTTCCTTTCTTCTTTTCTTCCTTTCCTTTCTTTTCCTTTATTCTTTCTTTTCTTCTTTCCCTCTTTCTTAGGCAGAGCCAGAGAGAGACAGAGACAGAGAGAGAGATTCCATCTGCTAGTTCGCTCCCCAAATAGCCACAACAGCTGAGGCTAGGGTAGGTGGAAGCCAGGAGCCAGAAACTCCATCCTGTGCTCACAAATGCATGGCAGGAACCCAAGCACTTGGGTAATCTTCCAGTGCCTTCCCAGACTCATCATTGGGAAGCTGATCAGAAGCAGAGCACCCAGGACTTGGCCCCACTCTTGAACATGGGATCCAGGTATCACCAGTGTCAGCTTAACCCTCTGCACCAAAACGCCTGCCCTTCTGGGTTCTGTTACCTGGTCTCCAATTCTGAAAACTGTATGTTTGCTAAAACACTAAATTCTTTCCCAATGGAAAATTCCATAATTTGTATATCCCCAATTAACTTTGAACTTATTTCCATAATAAACAAACTTCTTCCAAAATATTGGAAACATCTCATTTCATAGTCCTGTGTGTTACAATAACAATAAAGTCCATAAAAAACATGTTCACTAAAAAAGATATCTGTTATGATGACTTAAAGGATTTATGGAATTATTTACCCTGGAATCATGATTTAAAATTGCTTAAGAGGGAGCATTATATAATAAAATAATTTAAGCACAGATGAGAAACCCATGTCCTCAAATACTTTTAAGATTTCTTTCTTGAATTTGAAAGTATTTCTGTAACATCTAATGGCAAAATGAATATTGCCTTTCCAAGTCACTTAAATTCCACAATATGACAAAAAGCAAACACTGACCTTTCCTGGATTTGAACACACAGATTAAAGCCTTCCTTATTTGTGAGTCCTTGCTTCTTGGACTGTCTCCAGGGAAGCTCCACTTCACCACAGATTGAGTGTGTTAACCTGTTGCCCTCCAGACAATTCGTCTCTATGGAACTCGACTCATTCATCCTCAAAGTCACCTTTTCCTTCACAGCCACACAAGCAGAGAAGTTTTTATACTGAAAGAGAATTAATCATGTGTTTGTCAGATGGCACCGAGAGTAAGTCATTTGATATCATGGAGCAAACTATTAGCTAAAGTTAGTTCCTATCAGGAGAGTTTTAAAATATGATGTTACTCATGTGTTTCCTTAATGACAGACAGGGTGGATTGCAAGGTGAACTGTTTTAATTTTCAACTTGCACAAAACAACACTGAACCTCAAAAGCTTTTTAATGTAACTCTGCTCTATCAAGAAGGCAATCCAATATAGAGAAAATATTTACTATATTACAATCAGGAGGAACTATTTAAGGTCATATACATAGATGATAATACTCTGGTAGATAATAATTTATTTTAATCAATTAAAACTTTACTTCATTTTAGCTTAGATTATGAGCAGTTTAGATTATTTATTATTTTATGTCAACTTTGTTTTAACTAGAAAATGACGTTTTATCTTTTTCCTCATAATATGAGCTCCTAAGTATATGGAAATTTATGTAAGCAAATTTACTGTCTTTAAACTTGTCCCATGAGATAGAAGAGAAATAATTTGAAAGAGAATTCAATAAACTATACTTCTCTTTAAATAGCCTAAGGAGAAATGGAAACATGGATTTTAGCCAAGGAAAGAGAAAGAGTAATGGGAAAATAAATTAATTTTAGAAGCTATAAAGAAATAAGTACCAGTAATTGGTCGATATAATATCAGAGTAATTTAGAAATACACATTTTAAACATTTTTAAAGAAATGAACCCTTAGGAGCTTCCAGCATCCATGCCTAGCCTGTTACAGACACATTATCATACAATCATTTTTTGCATATCTCTGGCCACTTTGACTTCCAGGAGACATCTGTATCACTATCAGTGAGTCAAGTTATTCAGAATGAGTGTACCAGACCAAGAGAAATATGGAATTATAATTCTCAAAATTGTATTTCTTTTTTATTTTGACAAAACCACAAGATTTCATTACTGCAAGACTGCTACAAGGAGCCTTATTATTCTTGGAACCATTATTAAGAGTTTCACTTGCCTAGTTCTTGCCCCTTCACATGTGAATAATTAATATGAATCAATTGCAATCAAGGACATTGTTCTGTATTATCACAAATGCACCCAATAAACCAGGCAATTAACATCTAATCCAAAGGCTCCACTCACATTTTTGCCAATCTTCTCAATAATGTCTTCGATGGTACAAGGGACCAAGTCAGTATCAATTTTTACATTTAGCTGTCATTAGCATTTAGTACTCTTTATTCTTGAGCTGTTGAGATTCATGACCCTGATATTGTGAAGATTACACACCAATTGCTTTACAGGATGTATCTCAGATTACATTTACCTGATAGGTACTCATTTTAAAATTTGGATTATACAAATATTTCCCATGGGCATATGATAGAAAGGAGAGTGTGTCTTTCCTAATACATCCTACCAGGCAATACTCAGTTTCACTTTGCTCCATCCATTATGAGGTGAGTGTTAATGATTTGGTTAAACTGTTCTCTGCCAATTCTCTCCATGGCAGGTTAACAATTTTGTCCTTTTAAGAATTTTTCCAGAATCAATTTAAGATTATTCCATTCCCCATCAAAATACCACCCACTAGGTTAATATCTACTTATATTTCTCAAATGAATTAATTAATACTGTGTTTATAGCCAAATAGTGATTGTCTAATTCCATCATACCATCTACATTTTTACATTGGTGTGCCATTTAAAAAAGTCTTTCTCCTCTAATAATTAGTTCATTGATGCATTTATTTTATTATTTTTATTTATTATTTAACTGCTTATAATCCATCACCATAATTATTTGTTTTGCTCTGCAGATTATCCTCTTTGCTAAACCTATCAATCTGGCTTCCTGTTCTTATTTTTAAAGACATTTATTTATTTGAAAGTCAGAATGATATATCAGAGACAAAAAGAAAAAGAAAGAGAGACATTTTTCCATCACTTTCCAAATGACCACAACAGACAACGGGACAGGCTGAAGCCAGAAGCCAGAAACTCCATCTGGATCTCCCATGTGGGTGACAAGAGCATAGCACAAGGGGCATCCTCTGTTGATTTTGGAGAAACATTATCCGGGAGCCGGACTAGAGGAAGAGCAGCTGAGACTCGAACTGGCACTCTGCTATTAGATGCTCGTGTCTCAAGCAGTGGTTTATAATCCGCTGTGTCACAATGCTGGCTTCATGTTGCTTTCTACCACTTTTTTTGAGAAATTCATTATTTTTTGTAAAATAAGATATTCCAAGCTCATTTATATCTTCTCTATGCCAATTTTTTATGCAGACATTTCTTCAATGAGCTTTGGGTTTTATTCTAATAAGTAATAGTGTTTTAAAAATCAAGAGGGGGACACTAGGTGTAATCACTCTGATTGTGTTACTGATTTTCCTAGACCTTGCCAAGCTTTCAAAAGACTCAGCTGAAGAGTGTACTTTCTCCTCCCTCCCATATACTTGTAGTTCTGTATTCAAAACCGTGAGTTCCCACTGACACCTCAAATTCAAGGTCAGCATCATGGAAATCTAGTTTCTTCGCTTTTCACATCTTCTTTGAAAAAGAGAAACCTGACTTCCATCAACCTTAATATTCATATTTACATATTTAACAATGTAAGTGACATCTCGTCACCTCTGCAGTCCCTGCTTTGAAGACGCCCTTCTCACCTGCATAGCCCCTGGATTAGCCAATTTTTTGTGACTCATTATATGATTGAGGCTGTCATAGTTCAGGGACAGGACTGAGGGTCTGCACCTGGTGATGGTGGCCTTCTTGCTGGTAGAGTCCTGAGGCAGCCATGAGAGTTTCGCAGGTATGGAAAGCCAAGACACTCTGGCAGAGAGAAAGAAAGAAAGAAAGAAAGAAAGAAAGAAAGAAAGAAAGAAAGAAAGAAAGAAAGAAAGAAAGAAAGAAAGAAAGAAAGAAAGAGAGAATTTGTTTTGTTTAGCTTATTATTGTTGTAATGAGGAGAGTAATGACTTTCAAGTCTTTTCATTTCAGAAATGATACTTGAAAGAACTTCCACTTTGACTATGACATTGTCTAAATAAGATCGGCATTGGAGCCTCGGGTGATTACTGACGCCATAAACAAGAGTGTCAATTGTTAAATCAACAACAGGAGTCACTGTGCATCTACTCCTCATGTAGAATCTCTGTCCTTAATGTGTTGTACTATGTGAATTAGCGGTATAACTAATACTCAAACAGTACTTTACACTTTGTGTTTCTGTGTGGGTGCAAACTGTTGAAAACCTTACTTAGTATATACTAAATTGATCTTCTGTATATAAAGATAATTAAAAATGAATTTTGATGTGAATGGGATGGGAGAGGGAGCGGGAGATGGGATGGTTGCGGGTGGGAGGGAGGTTATGGGGAGAAAAAGCTGCTATAATCCAAAAGCTGTACTTTGGAAATTTATATTTATTAAATAAAAGTTAAAAAAAATAAAAGTTAATAGAAAAGAAAGAAAGAAAGAAAGAAAGAAAGAAAGAAAGAAAGAAAGAAAGAAAGACCTAAATGAAAGATCTCTGTGAGTGAGATCCCAGCAGAAAGAAGGGGCCATCAAAAAGGAGGTACCTTTCTCTGAAGGGAGGAGAGAACTTCCACTTTGACTATGGCCTTGTCTAAATAAGATCAGAATTGGTGAACTCAAGAGGCTTCCATAGCTTTGGCAACTGATGACAAGAGCCTCGGGTAATTACTGACGTCATAAGAGTTTCAATTGTTAATCAACAATGGGAGTCACTGTGTACCTATTCCCCATGTAGGACCTCTGTCCTTAATGTGTTGTACTATGTGAATTAATGGTAAAATTACTACTCGAAGAGTACTTTATACTTTGTGTATCTATATCGATGCAAACTGTTGAAATCTTCGGTTAGTATATACTAAGTTGATCTTCTATATATAAAGATAATTGAAAATGAATCTTGATGAAGAATGGGATGGGAGAGGGATTGGGTGATGGGATGGTTGCGGGTGGGAGGGAAAAGCCACTATAATCCAAAAGTTGTAATTTCAAAATTTATATTTATTAAATATAAGTTAGAAAAATAGAATCCTGCGGCAGCTGACACCGCATGCAGAGATCAAGGAAGACATGTGCGTCTTCTCATCTTGCTCCCTCCTATAAGGCCAGCAGTATTCAGTGACAGGGATTCCACCACCATAAGCTTTCCAATCTTCATCAATTCCTTAAGGCCCAGCTCACATATCATTGTCAGAGCAAGTTCCCACGACCTTAACACCTCACAGAGGGGATCGGGTTTCAACACAGGAACACACATACCCTAGGGGAGCACCATGCACCAGCCATAGCTGCCTGCAACACTCGGTGCCAGGCAGCATCTGCTTGGCTCTGACACTCCTTGCAGGCTGCCTCCTGCTGCCACCCCACTGGGTACACAACCTCTGCCCTCTGCTCAGGCTCTTGGTTGCTGGACTGCACTACCCTCACTACCCCTAAACAAAGGGATATTCTTCAGAATTAACTATACAGGAAAAGGGGGTTAATGGCAGGAAAACAGACACGTGGAAAAACTATAGAGAGCAGCAGTATGTTTTGAGAGCAAAAGTTTGTGGAGCAAATTAATTGTTCTCACTTGAACTTTTTTTTTTTTTTTTTGAACTTTCTGTCAGCAAGGTGCTACGAGTGGCTGTTTCTTAGCATGGATGCTGTTCATTATGCTGGTATTAAAGAAAAAGCGGCCGGCGCCGCGGCTCACTAGGCTAATCCTCCGCCTTGCGGCGCCGGCACACCAGGTTCTAGTACCGGTCGGGGCGCTGGATTCTGTCCCGGTTGCCCCTCTTCCAGGCCAGCTCTCTGCTGTGGCCAGGGAGTGCAGTGGAGGATGGCCCAAGTGCTTGGGCCCTGCACCCCATGGGAGACCAGGAGAAGCACCTGGCTCCTGCCATTGGATCAGCGCGCCAGCCGTGGCAGCCTAAAAAAAAAAAAAAAAAAAAAAAAAAAAAAAAAAAAAGCAGTGGTCTATAGGCCAGGGTAGAAGCCTATCAGTTCACATTCCCAGGGTGAAGGCAGGTTTCTCAGTTTGCCAATTCTCATACGTCTCTCATTCTACAACCTGCAAACAGCAGCAGTCTCAATGGCAAGAGACAAACATTGTCTCTGACTCTTTGTTTCCCACTGTCACTGTTCAGTGATCAGACAACCTAGTATACAATAGTTGATAAGTGATGGAGATTTCATGATCACAGAGACCTCCATATTGAATTATATTATTATTATAATTGAAAGAGTCATAAAGGATTGCAATCACAGAGGTAGATAACATTTCTGAAAATTTTCCTTTGGTTTTGTCACTGGGTAGCTAAGATGACTTTTCAAAATATCTGTTAAATCACAGTTTGCCAATGACTGTGTGCTCTGTCTTGTAAAAGTCCAGTACTGGGGGGAGCAATCCACTTGGCCTAATTTTTAAGCACTTTGCCTAATGCAAGCAAAGGTATATGTTTCCATGTGTCCCACTCACACAACAAATCCCTAAGGCCATGGTCAGGCTTTCAACTCTGTTATAATCAGTAACAGAGTAAGTAGTAATCTTTAAAAATATCTTTCTGGCACTGGCTGGAATAGATACTTTAGTGTTGTGAGACTATCTGGTTTTTGTTGAACCATTTTCTGAAGAGATGATAAATTGAGTTTTCATAACAACCTCATACAAAGTAACAGGCAAAACTGTGTTCCTAATTTTCAATCAGCTTATTTACAAAGTATACATAGAAGGATATTGCAGTTTGAATGGAGGAAACTATTTGCCAAACTTACTGTTCTACTGAGATTGATATTTAAAACCATCAGCTAGGGAAATACTATATGAAAATTTTGAGAATCAATGAAGCCCAGTTTTTAGATCAAGTTAAAATACTTTTGAATCTGCAACTTTAAGATGTAATTATTAAGTTATTTTGAATGCATGTCCTAGTGTGATAACACTTGCCAACAAGAATATGGCTCATAACACCAGTTCTATTGCATTGAATTGAATGCATAAAAAAAAAAGCTAAAACACTCTATTCTGCACTAGCTGGAACTTACTTTTTAAAAGTCAGACTTTATCATGTAAAAACATATCCTGGATTTTTTGATATATTTTCTAACTGTAGGAATTTCTAATTGCAATTATATATTATATAGGAGGAGGAAATTAATTAGTAACAATGAATGAATGAAAATTAATATGTCCATTAGAGTTGAATGTTGTATCTTTACATCAGGACAAGCAGTGGGAGTGAGAACAGCACAAGGATTAGAGTAAAATTATTCTGGGTTCTAAATCCAAACTCTGGTACTTACTAGCTCTGTATCCTTAGGCAAGTTAATTATCATCATTTTCCACATCTGTGAAGGGAATAATATGAGTATTTTCCAAATGGGATTGGGGTGAAGTGTCACAAAGTGATGTATGTAAACAAGATAGCAGAGTGCCTGGGGATACGTTTGGGTCAATACGACACCTTACTAATATTAATAACTTCGCCAGTTAGGAAATTGTTCAGATACTATCAGCTTTGTACACCATGTACTAGCAACACAAAATTAATTCACAATCTCTTCTTTCTTCCTTCAATGCCATCTGGGCTGTGATGCCTGAAGATTATCCTTTCTATTTCCCTTCTATCTAGAGCTTATCGTGAGAGCTCGTTGTAGCCACTGGGGAAAAAGATTTCTGGAAAGACGGACAGTCTTAAAGTGCTGTTTTCAAGAGATTGAAGGGGTAGTAAAAGGAGGAAACATGAATTGACGATGGTATTTTTAGATACAATATGAAAAGCAATATAGTAGCATCCATATGAATTTCAGTTCAAGAAACTTTTATCCAGATGGTTTTGCAGCCTTATTACTTTTAGAAACAACATTCTAATTTAACTCAACAGACTCCTCATCTAGCCCTCATTTCTTTCTTCTTCAGAGAATAGAATGCTCAAACCAGCTAACCAACCAGATACCTGTTCTTCAAGCATCCTTTCTACATCCATGCCTCCTTATGGTCTCTAACCCTAATAATCATAGCTTGAAATAGACTCAGTCTCAAAAAGGCCCCCAATGAGAAGACCATCTTCAACAAGACACCAGAACTGTCACAAGCGTTCTCTCTAGCCTTCTTACTGTAAGTAGCTAGTAATGTGATTTCTAAGTACTGGTCTCCCTTATAAACAGCAAGCAGTAAACTTGTCCTTGCAATATGAAAAGGATATTTTAGTGGACTTTTTAAGACTTAGTCAATAAATACTAAGTCAAAGCCTAGAGCCAGGAAGTCAATTCAGGTCTCCCATATGGGTAGCAAGGATCCAAGTCCTTGAGTTATTTTCTAATGGCTGCACATTAGCAGGAAGCTGGATTCAAGAGTGAATCTGGTTAATGAAGCCAAGCACTGTGATACAGGTTGCATATGCTCCAACTGGTGTCTTAACCACTAGACCACACACCCACCCTGATTCCATTTCATCTGCATAAGGAGATTGTGCAAGGCAAACTTTAAAAAGCATATACTATTTTTATGTACCCTCATTCCTACAATGCATTGGGTGTATGACCCAGGATACAATAAGTGATTTGGTCTCAGTTTCTACATATATAAAATTGCTGTACCTAACTTACTTAGTTTTTGTAGAAAAGATAAGCATAACATTATCAAACAAATGTAGGAACAATCTTAGTTAAAATGATGATGAACTCAATGACTTATACCTTTCTACAATATTTCAGAGCTTCTTGTTTTACTTAGATTTTTCCCTTCCAAATCTAAGTTGCCTACTTAAGTTTGATTCTGCTCTGAATCACTCTTTTGATTTTCAACCATAAAAAATGTTAATCCTCTGTGAATCTGCAAAAGTTTGATGTTAATTCCTATTAAAATATTGATGACTATCAAAGTTTAAAATGTTGTTCTGCCTTAAGGGGTATGCAAGTCCAATGTGATATCTAATGACTATTGGAAAGATAACAAATTTCATCTTTGTCAAGGAAGAAAGCATTTTGCTCGCTGAAGTTGAAGTCATACTAGCAAACATGTTTTTGTTGGTGTATAACGCTAATGCATGTATAATACATGGTTATAAGGCATTTACATGCACAGAGTCCTGTTGCATGAGTATTATCAGTCTGCATGAGACCAAAGCATTCACATTCAGATGTACCAGAACTACAGTGAAATAAACTTTGGGCATTTTGCTTTATAAAGTTCGTGACTGACTTGACTCTGCAAGTTGATCACTTCATTGATTTCCTATTGTCTGAATATATCCACTCTCCCTACTCCTTTTACTTACAGCAACACAGCAATAATGCAACCCAAAGAAACTGCTCAAAATATTCTTTTTCTTGTATAAATAGATTTTAAAAACCAGATCCTATGTGTTTGCATATTTAGTTTTAGACATTTTCATGAGTGATTAGTTATATGTATGGTATTTGAAAAGAGTAAGACATGATGTGAAATAGATCTGCACTGGGTCAATGAATTTAGAATTTGTTTTGATTCATCCTGTCTTGGTTTAGAGTAATACTTTTGTAAAAGGTTTATTTATCCATTTGTGACAATCCAAAATGTCTCTAAACATCACAAACAGTTCACTGGGGTTGCATACCTTCAGCTGATAACCACTCCTTCACTTCTGGCATCTTTGCAGTTATGTCTCATTTGTTTATGTCACACACTTCTGAGCAAGTATCCATATTTTATTACCTACATTTAATTTTTTATTTGTGAATCCTCTAGCACTGATGTGAGGTGTTCACATTTGCATAAGTACAGGTGCCAGAGAGCATAAGGAAAAGCTGGCTCCCAATGACCAAAACAAAACAAAACAAAACAAAAAAAAACAGCCAAAAAAATGGCTCATTCCCTCCATGATGCCTATGTCTTCTCCCTGTTACTCAGTGCTTCTCCTCAGTCTGACTGATTTTAGTCTCTGTTCACCCTGAGTTCATGGCTCCTACATACGCTTGGGTTCTACTGCCTAAAAGCTTCTGCCCAAGGCCCTTGCTCTGTTTCTGTCATTCTCAGCTTCTCTATTTCTCTCACTGACTCCCACAGTAAAGATGACCTTAGTGCATCTCTTCCTGTCAATACATAGAAGTATATATTGGCAGTCTGCAGGAATGCCTCCAGAGGAATGCATTTTAGGACAGAATTGTGGCTTTGGCTGCTCAGTTCATTTCTTGTAAAGCTTCCTGTAGCTATTTCTCTCGATACGAATTTAGGTCAAGAGAGGCATCCTGAGTTTTCTCAGATTTAGGGTGTTATCTCAGGCAGATAGCAGAGCTAAGACTTAGGCCTTAGCTTCTTCCCACTTGGAAATCAAAAGCTCAAGAAAAGAACGTCATTTTACCCTTGGACTTTGTCGAATCTTGTGAGTAATGACTCTTCGTTTCTCTGTCCCTCTTCCTGTGAATGACTTCTTTATAGGAAGAGGAATTTGACAATCTTTCCTTCGTGTACAAGGACAGTAATGCTTAGCAGGCTATTGTCTTTTGGGACTATTCCTTCATTGCAAATAATAATGAAGGAATTTCTTCTGTGCAAAGAAGCCATTATCATCCAGTGTTAGCAGACAAATAACAGCAAGTACCACACCACCAAAGGACCCCTACTCAGCAGGAATAGCACTGTTGCTTCTACATAATCATTCTTCCTAGTTAGCATGAATTTGGAACTTGTCATTTCACTCTTTGTGATTCATGGAGACATACATAACAGAATGTTAAAGAGAAATCTAATCTCCTACCCAGTTTGAAAACTTTCTTGTTGTTTGTTTTAAAATCAAAATAATAATAACTGTGATTTTGAAGTTAATGACAATTATTCTAATATTTCTTATTAACTGGGAACCAGACACTGTGTTGTCCTTGTTAGTTAGAAAATTTAGTTCACTGGGTTGGCATTGTGGCATGGTAGGTAAAGCAGCTGCCTGCAACACCTGCATCCCACATTGGTGCCAGTTCATGTCCCAGCTGCTACACTTCAGATCCAGCATCCTGGTAATGGTCTGAGAAAGCATCAAAAGATGGACCAAGTTTTTGGGCCCCTGCCACCCATGCGGGAGACCAGGAAGAAGTTTCTGGCTCCTGGCTTTGGCCTGATGCAGCTCTGGTCAATGATGCCATTTGGTGATTGAACCAGTGGATAGTAGAGTCTCTTTATGTCTCTCCTTATCTCTATATAACTATGACTATCAAAAAACAAATCTAAAATAATTAATTCAGTAAGTAATACTCTAATAGGTAATATTTAAACCAGCACCCATGTTTGTGAATCTGTGATTCTTACAGTATTCAATAGTCAGTAAGCACATTCATTCATACATTTTGCCATAAGTAATTATCATAGGCATTACTAATGCACATTCAGTGTTTTTTTCAGGTAGGCAACTTGGATATCATATTGGTCTTTCAAATCCGCCCACCTAATTTTTTTTTTTTTATTTTTTAGGTTAGAGTATATTTTTGCAAAATTAGGTAAAGCAGAGAAGAAGAAAAATAATGATTAGTCATGCAACTACCCATTGAAAATTGTGAAATGAAAACAGTAAAGGAAACAAATGCTAAAAACATCAACTAGGATTCTGATCAAAAAGCTAGTAAACACTATGTATATTTTCAAAATTCCTTATTTCATTTAGAATTACAGCTGGATGCTTTTAGCAGCCAATTCTAATGTTTTCTGATTTCACTATCATTGTCAGTCATTATTTTGTGCACGAGGAAAGGAGTATGTGTTTTTGTGTATTTTTTCTGGATATCCTCACTTTTTAAACATCTTCACTTCTATTTTTCAGTGAAGAAATATTATGTTTATTTTCAAATTGCTTGTTTTGCTTTCCTTTCCTACTGTTACCAGTGAAAATCCTTGAGATCCAGAAAATCTAAAACAAATTCCAAATTTGTCTAAAACTTTTGCCATGAATGTACAGGGATTTGACATCCCTGGATAACCTCCACGATAAACTGGCAAATGTGCCAAGTTCATGTGCCAGCCAAGAAAGCAATGGAATGATTCACTTGGGTTTTATATAGAATATCTATATTGAAAAGGGAGAAAATGTTGCTCTCATGGTTAAAAATAAAGTGAATACCCAGTGAGGTTAATGATGCAAAACAAAATTAATTGTCGATGGTAGCCTTTATGTCTTTTTTTGATAACCTATTCTAAAAGTCTAGAACATTGCCTTAAACACAGTAAATTATCGAGAAATAGTGAATGGCTAGTTATTAAAATTATTTATTTATTAAAGCATATTAAGCATTAAAATAAGGAAAAGTAAGAAATGACTTGGTTAAAAATTTTAGCTTTAGATATGAGAAAAAACGTCTAAATTTACAAGCCAAATGAAAACACGATATGGACTCCTAAAAACTACTGGGGAAATGGGAGGATGTGCACAGACATGTAGGAATGCCTTCTCAAGGTCTGCTCCTGTCGACATGTGAATTATTTTAGGGGTTAAAGCTATAAAATTCCGTATGTTGAAGAGAAGTGAGAGTTATAGACATGGAATGCACTGATTTCCAGTTTTCACCTTTATTTTAATAAAATGCAGAAGGATATTAAAATTCCATCCTAAGTTTTTCCCATCAAAACATGCAAATTACCCTTTCAGGTCTTTAACTACACTGAGATATAGGACCTAACAGGTTGTGAAATGAAATATAATTATGAGCCAAGGGCATTTTTCTTTCAAAACCTTTATAACATAAAACTTTAAAATGTTTTATGACTCTTCTGTATAAGTAGTCACTAAACTTTTAAAAAGCAAGGTACTTTTTACAGATTATTTTAAAATTTCTAACTTGTGAAAATGGAGACAGAATCTGTACTCAAAAGTTGTTATTCACATAAACCACTTAATCTCTTTTGCATAGTTTTGTTTCACAGTCCATCTTTGCTTCTGAATGAAGTATTATGAGTAGTATTACTACTCCAGGTAATAAGTAAATTCTAAAGTAGTATTACTACTCTAGATTATCATCATCATGAATGGATGAATGACAGGTAGATAAGATAGTTTATGTTATTTCTTAATGTACAATGAGTGTTTTCATTTTGTTATTATTTTTCTCATGATCTGATGATTTCCTGGCTGATCAAGGACTTCCATCGGCAGCTTGGGATGAGCTGAGAAAGGGAGGTGAGCAGGCCAGCGCCGCGGCTCACTAGGCTAATCCTCCGCCTAGCGGCGCCGGCACACCAGGTTCTAGTCCCGGTTGGGCCGCCGGATTCTGTGCCAGTTGCCCCTCTTCCAGGCCAGCTCTCTGCTGTGGCCCAGGAGTGCAGTGGAGGATGGCCCAGGTGCTTGGGCCCTGCACCCCATGGGAGACCAGGAAAAGCACCTGGCTCCTGGCTCCTGCCATCGGATCAGCGCGGTGCGCTGGCCACAGCGCGCCAGCTGCGGCGGCCATTGGAGGGTGAACCAACGGCAAAGGAAGACCTTTCTCTCTGTCTCTCTCTCTCACTGTCCACTCTGCCTGTCAAAAAAAAAAAAAAAAAAAAGGGATGTGAGCAGTGTATAGAATTACATGTAGATTTGCAGAATATGTCATGCTTTGGGTATGACATGAGTGTGTTCCAGTGGGTTCATGGATGGCAGTGTGTTGATGTTAAGGGTGGTGAGGTCTAGTAGAAGGCTGTTTGGTCATTGAGAGCACTGCTATGGAAAGGATCAAGGTAGTTCTCAGGAACTCTGGTTAGTTCCTCAGAGATGGTTGCTAGAAAAGGGCCAGATGGGCCCCACACTTCTCCCCAAGCCTCCCTGTCGCACCATGTGATCCCTCCCTGTTGCATGCACTCCCCTCACAATGCCATCTGCTATGTGGCCCTCACAAGAGCAGGCCCTTTGTTGTTTAGACTCTCAGCCTCCAGAACTGTGAGCTAAATAAACCTCTGTATAATTACTCAGCATCAGTATTATCAAAGCAATGGGCAAATAATCTAATACAGGTTCTTAAATGTAAAATGGGATAACGTACATAATATATATATATATATATATATATATATATATATCCTTTCTTCATTCATTTGTGTATCAACAGCTAAGCTTTTCTTACTATCACTTATCTTAAAAAAACAATTTATGTATAGAATTATTTATTCTATCTTTGAAAAAAGATCATAGGAGAACATAATATAGTAAAAATTTCTGCAAGAATGTTTACAAGATGATGATAATAGGGAGAAGGAAGTAAATTATATGGTGTATTTATAATGTACTGCCATATTTTTCTCTGGGCTTTTTTCTAGGAGGAGAGAATTTCTTGAGGACAAGTACATAAGAGTAACAGATACCAGAGAGAAGAGTATTACATTTAAGTCTGCATAGAGACAGCCTCTTGTGTTGTCCTGCACACATTTCCCAGAATCTTCAAAGATGATCATAGCAACTTGTTCATTGAGCAAAAAATCATACTGAGAAAGCCTCTTAGGTTTATATTTATTAGTCCATCTAAAGTTGCAAATGAAGTGGATGCCCATTTGAAAGTTAATGAACATTTCGGGAGATCCTATGCTAGAACCAAGCTCCATCAGGACTAGCTGAGAACACACGACCAGGAAGCTAACCAGAGAACAAAGTACTCATAGCAGTGTTCTTAATGTCAGCAATATTGGTTGAGCTAAATAACTTAGGAAACTTTCTAAGAACTCAATTATGATTTTAAAAAGATGGAAACATGAATTATTTGTAAGCTGCAATCAACAATGACAATAGAGCAAACAATGGCCCAACAAACAAAGCTGTTGACTTCAATACCAGCATGGGGCCTAAGAGGTGTTCTCTCAGGGACAGAATCACAAGAATGAGGAGGAGTTTAAGCAAGAAACTTGAATGCTTTCATTTAAATGAAAGCTGGCATGTCTATAAATAGATGGACTAATTATTAGATAGGAATAAATTTGATATGTGTCGGCAAAAATATGTTTTTTCTAACAGCGGATCTAAGTACCGATGGCTGTTCTACTTCTGATCCAGCTCCCTACTAATTCACCTTGGAAAGCAATGGAGATGACCCAAGTGCTTGGACACCTGCCACTCAAGTGAGAGGCCCAATGCAGTTCTGGACTCCTGGTTTCAGCCTGGCCCTGTACCAACCTTTTTAACCATTTGAGAAGTGAACCAGTGGATGGAAGATCTCTCCCTCTCTCTGTCTCTGTCTCTCTGTCTCTCTCTCACACACACACACACACAAATTGCTTTTCAAATAAGTAAATTATTCTTTTTTAATGAAATACCAACATTTGCACTCTTGGGTTAACATTAGCATTCTTAATTGTCAATTTTCTAAAAACAAACACTTTAGTAAAAATGCCTTATTTAAAAAGTCCATTGTTTCAAGGGATGAAGGCTATTGCAATAGGAAAAACACAGTGATTTCAAGTTGTGGTTTCAAGGTCCTATAGAAAAATCCTTCTTCAACCAGGAGAGGGAAACAGTGCTAACAGGATGTTTGAAGGAAATGAAGCACGAGAATGCAGCTGAGCAGATGGCATGACGGTAGCATCTTACAGGAAATGCTTTCTCCTTTTGGTCATGTGATTCTTAGAACAAGACGTTAAGAAGAGATATTCTTTATATTATCACATGCTTAAAAGCTTAGGTATTGTGGTACAGCAGGTTAAGCCCTTGCTTACAACACTGATATTCCCTCTCAGAGGGCTGGTTCAAATCCTCGCTGCTCTGTTTCTAACCCACCTCCCAACTAATCCACCTGGGAAAGCAGTGGAAGATGACTCAAATACTTGGTCCCCTGCCACCCATGTAGGATACTGGACAGAAGTTCCTGGCTCCTAACTTCAGCACGGCCTGGGTCTGGCATTTGTGGCCACTTGAGGACTGAACCAGAGGCCAGATCTCTCCTTGTCTCTCTACCTTGCAGATAAATAAATAAATACTCAAAAACACAAAATAAATAAACAAAAGCTTAGATATAAGTAAAGTTTAGGGGTTTGTGGATATAGAACAAATTTGGTTACAATTTAGTCAATTCAAGTCAATGTCCAAGAAAGGAGCAATTGTGAGCACCTGGATTTAGTGTGAGCTCATGTTTTCAAATAAATAAATGGGAAATAAATGCAGGTATGTGTGTATGTGTGCAAGCAGCTGTGAATACTTGCTGGCATTGTCAGTGGAGTGGGGCTAGAAACCAGGACACCCTAGAGCTAGGAACATGAGTAGCACTCGGATATCACTTCCTAAAAACTAATCTCCAATAAGATTAGTATGAGGACTATTTGGGAAACAAATGGCTGAAATCATGACAGGAGAAGAAAAAATACATGAGAAATCTGGAAAATATATGAGGCAGTAGATGAGAAAATGATAAAAAAAAATACTGGCTTGATACTGACAAACCAGCTTGAAGGAGCTCCCAATAATAAAACCTGAGAGAACCTGGACCAAAAAATTAATGAATTGTATGCATTGGAATGAAATATCCATGCATGAGTTCGCACCAATAGGAGTAAATGAATGAATAAAAGAACAAACAGGGTAAAGCGGAAAGCTCTTCCAAATAGTTAAATTCCAGCAATGATAATATGGATATCATCATTAGGCAAACTTCACAGTGCTTGTTAATATGGAAAAAAACCATCCATACATAAGTAATAACATTTGAGGGTAAAATGTGCACGATAAGGAACAGAAATTTTCTATAGTCTTGTTAGCTGACCTCCTGGCAAACTTATTATTATTATTATTATTACCTAAAGTGTAAAATAATGAGTTCACTGAGAAGAAACTCAGCAGATATTTGCCAATCAAATTTGGAGAATATATCCATTGTTTCTTCTGTCGGTTTGCCAAGCCATCTATAAAATAAAATCTCATAAAGATCCCTCTATCCACAGTTGTTATTTGTTTATTGAAGTTTATTAAAGTCTGACTGAACACCAAGAGGGAAACCTGTTGGAGTGAGGTGGACACTATGGGAAACGGTGGCTTGATCAGCATAGCCCTGACTGTTAATGAACAACTTAATACATTATCCCTCTTAGTAGTTTTTTTTTATCTGTTCTACTTAATATGACTGGTTTAGATCTGTAATTGATGCACAGTTATTCTTAAGTGTTGAAAATTAACTGAAATGTGATCCCTGTTGAACATGGTGGTGGGAATGGGAGAGGGAAGAGATGTATAATTTGGGACATGCTCAGGCTGACTTGCCCCAAGTGGTGGAGTTGGAAGCATACCAGGGGATTCCAATTCAATCCCATCGAGGTGGCATGTACCAATGCCATCTCACTGTTCCAGGTGATCAGTTTCAGTTCACAGTTGGTCATGCTGGAGGGACTGGGAGTCAAAGGGAGCACATAGACAAGTCTAGTACCTGCTAACGCTAACCGATGGAGTAAATAAAGGGGCGAGTGATCCAACATGGGAAGTGAGATACTCAGCAGACTCATAGAATGGCAGATGTCCTAAATAGCACTCTGGCCTCAGAATCAGCCCTAAAGGCACTTGGATCTGGCTGAAAAGCCCATGAGAGTATTTCAGGCATGGAAAGCCAAGACACTCTGGCAAAAGATCTCTGTGAGTGAGATCCCAGTGGAAAGAACAGGTCTTCAAAGAGGGAGGTGCCTTTCTCTGAAGGGAGGAGAGAACCTCCACTTTGACTATGACCGTGTCTAAACAAGATAAGAGTCGGAGAACTCAAGGGGCTTCCATAGCCTTGGAAACTCATAACTGGTGAATAGGGAGATTACTGATGCCATAAACAGGAGTGTCAATTGGTAAAGTCAACAACAGGAGTCACTGTGCACTTACTCCTCATGTAGGATCTCTATCCTTAATGTGCTGTACATTGAGATTTAATGCTATAACGAGTACTCAAACAATATATTTCACTTTGTGTTTCTATGGGGGTGCAAACTGTTGAAATCCTTACTTAATGCATACTAATCTGATCCTCTGTAAAAAAAAAAAAAAAAAAAAAAAAAAAAAAAAAAAAAAAGAAATTATCAATTCCCAACTTGACTCTCACTGGGATTAAACATGACAATAGGTCTGCTCTGATTTCATCATCATTTAAAAAAAATCATCTATTATTTTTCACTTTATGTTTCTGTGTGGGAGCAAACTGTTGAAATCCATACTTGATGTATACTAAGCTGATCTTCTGTATATTAAGATAATCAAAAATGAATCTTGATGTGAATGGAAGGGGAGAGGGAGTGGGAAAGGGGAGGGTTGTGGGTGGGAAGGACGGTATGGGGGGGAAGCCATTGTAATCCATAAGTCGTACTTTGGAAATTTATATGCATTAAATAGAAGTTTAAACAAAACAAAACAAAACAAAAAAAGAAAATACAAAAGCTGTAGAAAATCTAAATAAAGGAAAGATTGTAAAAAAAAAATAAATAAAGTCTGTAATCACCATTTGATTTTCTTGTGTGTCCTCAAATGGCAGTCGCCTCCCCATCCACCCTCTATATCTACCTAGTGGGCTCTTTTCTTCCTTGGTGATCTTGACAGATGACTCCGCAAATGTGACTGGGTGGGGATTCATGGCATTTTCCCCAGCAGCGGCGTCTCAGGGAAGGCGTCTAGCCCCTAAGCCCCTAGCCACCACACGTCCTCCAGCACCAGAGGCCCACAGCCAGAAGATCCTAATGAAGGAGATCAATGTTATTCTCTGTAAGGAAATGCAGACTGCAAAAGTTTCCCTCTTTACTGTATTTTGAGGGAGTAGAAGTTGGGTACTGCACTTCTCCTTAAAATGAATCTAAGGATGGATGCTAGCTGTAGCATAGTTTTATCAGATACCTCAAGTGTTCCTTGAGCACACAACACAACTTCATAAAATGATTTCAAATATTTTCTCAATCCTGATTTGATATGTCCCTGGAGCTTTAGCAATGTTGCAGGTTGAAGCAACATGAAAATGGTCTATTTTTTATGCACCTGTGTGTATCCACATACATTTTAGTCATTTTCAGCACAACTATTAGTCATTGATCATGAGTATTCACCTGAATATCTCAAGACGAAAAGAGGCAGATGTAAGATATAAGAAAACTAGCCTTGGATAAATGACACAATCTTCTCAATGGCTTCAAAATATTTAAGTGGAAGTTTGGCCCAAATTATGTGCTCTTTCCATTTCATCCATACTCCTGAAAGTAATATAGTACACATTTTTTTTTTTCTTTTCCTAATATATCATTCAGGATTTCAAGCTTACAACAAGCAGAACTTGGGAACAATCATTTCAATCTAGCCAATAAAATATTGGTAGAAACATGAAGCCTCATGAAAACTCACTTTAGAAAAAGCTTAAATTTAAAATCTATTATTTCAAAACCAAATAAAAGAAAGTAAGAGAGGAAGGGTAAGAAGGAGAGAGGAAGAGGGAGGAAGGCGGAAAGAGAATATTATATTCTTAGATTTGTTATATTACATTACATTCTTAGACTTGAGCTATACTGAATCTGTTAAAAACTAATTAAAAATTTTAAAAAAGATTTAATAAACTGAACATTCTACTGAAGTGACAAAATATAAAAAATAAAAACAAGAAAAAAATCTTAAAATTCCATACATAGCACAGCATAGTAGCTTGGAAATTTTATTGCTATACTATGGCTAGGAAGATGAATTTACAGGGGGAAATAGCTCTCCTCTGACTGAAATACAAGATCTTTATCAACCAAAGTATGTAGCAGGTTCAACTGGTCTTTGCAGACTTTGCTTGGGTTAACTCATACTTGTCCAGAGAAGATTTTATTTTTGCCTTCCAAATGGCCAGGATTATCAAAATCTTTTGTTAAACTGCTGTTTCCTTATACTGATAATCTGAGAGTTAATTTCATTTTGATACATGAGACTTTTTCTATCACCTCTCACTCCTCTACCAAAAAGAATATGCTCATTTAGGAGCACGGGAATAATGAATTTCTAATTGTCAATCCACCTGGAAATTTGGTGTAGAACCAGCATACTCAAGAAGTGCATTGGTATTGTTTTAAATTATTTCTTTTCTATCCATTAGATAGTCTTACATGTGTAAGTAAAACTAAGAGAATTGGGCAACACATTGCAAGTCCAGGACATCATATCCACAAGTGAAACTATCCATGGAAATTAAACACTTGATCTTAGCCCAAAGATCAAGAGGAAATACAGATACAGAAATAGATACTGATGGATACAGAGATATGGGAACTGAAACAGTGAATGGTATGACGGCAACACTTAGAATTGTGGCTACTCAAATAACTCAAGTAGAGTAGAGCAAATTTGAGAAGAGGGGTCAGAAATTAGTACACATTTGTGTGTGAGAAATTGAATGTTTTTTGTGTTGGACTACTTGGTATGTAAGGGTGCATGGGCTAAACACTGTGTACCACCACCTGGTGGAGCTCCTAGATATCAGGACAGAAAACGTGTAGTATGAATTGAATCATTTGAAAACTGCATTTTTTTGTTTAAATAAATATCAAGTCTGTGTTCTAAGAAATAAAATACTTAATTGTCATGATCAAAGATCGAATAACTGACATTGAAGAAAAAAAGTGAGAAGAATCTTAATACATCAGATTAAAAGAAGAAATACATGGGAAAACAAAAAGAAAGAAGGTAGATGATGTGGAGAACAAATTAGTAGATGTCTACACCTTTGTATTTTTCAGAAGAAAACTGAACACTAAGTCTAGAATACAATAAAATTTAACAAAATGTCTTAATGAAGATCATAGAATAAAAGATTCAGTATAGTTCATTTAATAGTTTTTTTTTTGTTTTTTTTTTTTGTTTGTTTGTTTGTTTGTTTGTTTGTTTTGACAGGCAGAGTTAGACAGTTAGAGAAAGAGGGACAAGAGAAAGGTGTTCCTTCCATTGGTTCACCCCCCAAATGGTCGCTTCGGCCAGCTCGCTACGCCGATCCAAAGCCAGGAACCAGGTGCTTCCTCCTGGTTTCCCTTGTGGGTGCAGGGCCCAAGCACTTGGGCCATCCTCCACTGCCTTTCTAGGCCATAGTAGAGAGCTGGACTGGAAGAGGAGCAAGCAGGACAGAACCCGGTGCCCCAACTGGGACTAGAACCTGGGGTGCTAGTGCCACAGGCAGAGGATTAGCCAAGTGATCCATGGCGCCGGCCAATTTAATAGGTTTTAAATTAATTTTTCCTTCCCTTCTCCTTCAGAGATTCCTATAATAAGAACATGTATTTACTTAATGGAGTCCCATATTTTTCGTAGTCTTTATTCTTGATTCTTAATTATTCTCTCTTTATTTTTGACTGTACTACTTATTTATTTTTGTATTTCATATATACAATTTTAAGTACATAATGCTTCCTATATTTTTTCTCTCCTTTCATTGCTCCTCTTTATTTTGTTACTTTTATAAAAAAAATTTATGATTGCATACTTTTGTCTTACTTTATAGTTATAGGCTGAATCCTACTCTAGGACATCAACAAACAGAAAGACCACTGTTTTGCAGAAATATAAACAAGTACGATAAACAATATTAAAATCTTGGAAGTCAACTTCACTAATAAATATTATATTATTTTTTGTCCACCAAATCAGAAATTCTTTCCTCTGCTTGGCTTACTCTGCTGTGGAAGCTCTCAATTATGCTTTCTATTTAGTTGAGTGAAGGTTTCAACTCCCACATTTATATTTGGTTCTTTTTAATCACTTTATTGTCTTACTAATTTTCTCATTCAGGTCATCTATTGTTTTCCTTAAACTGAACTTGAACTTTTTTTTTATTTGGTTATTGTTTATAATTCTAGCCTTTTTCCTGCAGGACTATGTTCTTTTTGCTTTCTATTTGTTGAACTGTGTATTTAGTAAATCAATTAAGCCTTTGGATATAATGCATATCAACATATGTATTATCTCAATGAATAAAAAATTAGAAATAATTAATAAAATATAAAATATTAATTCTGTCAAAATTAATTAGTAATATTTCTTGAAATTGTGACAAACTGACAAAAAACAAGTGAATGAGAAAATCCAACAATATTTCTTAGAGGAAAAATAAATTGGAAGGAATGATCACATCTCAATGACAGGTATCACAACTGAGACTGTAGAACTAGCAAATAAATGAATGGGTTCATGAAGGAAAGGGAAAAGAAAGCACATAAACAGATCTACACATATACAGAAAATTAATTATGAGAAATGTGATATTGTAGAACAACAAGGGGTGAATTGAATCTTCAGTAAAGTCTAAGAGACAGTTGGTGTTGGCTTGGCAAAAAAAAAAAAAAAAAAAAAGTCTGAAATTAAACCCAAGTCACCTAATAGAATATACGCAAATTAAAGTTGATTAAAGACAAATTCTGAAAGAAAAACTTTATGCTTTTAGAAGAATTCATATGACAGCATATTTCTTTTTTTTTCACTGTTCTTATATTTTTAATTTAAAAATGTTTTATAGCTGTTTGCAAATCAGTATGTAGACGACTGTTAGAAATACATAATACTTGACTTTCTGAACATGTCTGTATTTTTTTTTAAACTTTTATTTAATGAATATAAATTTCCAAAGTACGACTTATGGATTACAATGGCTTCCCCCCCATACCGTCCTTCCCACCCACAACCCTCCCCTTTCCCACTCCCTCTCCCCTTCCATTCACATCAAGATTCATTTTCGATTATCTTAATATACAGAAGATCAGCTTAGTATACATTAAGTATGGATTTCAACAGTTTGCTCCCACACAGAAACATAAAGTGAAAAATAATAGATGATTTTTTTAAATGATGATGAAATCAGAGCAGACCTATTGTCATGACAGCATATTTCTAAATAAAACTTAGAGATGTTTCTTAAACTGGCTACAGAAAATATTTAATCTTTCAGGACAACACTGTTGCAGTTTACTACATTAGATTATAAAAATAAAAGCAGTTTTTGTAAAGAAAATCAAGACAAATCATCAACAGAGTAAACCATTAAAACAATAGCACAGTGAACAATAAATTAAAATAAACACAGATCAATTAAAATGAGAATAATAAACCAAAAGAGCAAAGAGTTCCCACAAGAGAAAAATATGGGAAACATAGGTGGTTGATTTTATTAACCATTTTGGAAAGTCAAATAATTACATTGAGGAAGCATATTAAACACATCTAATTGAGGAAAGCTTAAAAATAATATGAACCAAATGTCATGGGGTCTTAGCTGATTGTAGTAAAAATTAGATGGTTAGAGAAAATTTTGGTATAGTCTACTAATGGTGAACATGTACCTAGCATTGCCATAAACACCAGGGGAGATTTCTGCCCATACAGAAGAGAAGTCAGACGTGCGAAAGTTTGTAAAAATGATAAATCTGAAACAACCGAGATGGCCATGCACAGGAGTGTGAATACTAGGAAAGTGCCTTAATGGAATGCCAATTTTTATTTTTTTCAAATTCCTTGATTTATTTTTAACTTAAAGATAAAACCATATTTATCATATACAGTATGATATTTTGAAAAATCAGTACATGTGGAATATTTAAATCTAGTCAGCGTATTGTATGCATTTATGATTTTTGTGCAAATAGTTAACATCCATTTTCTTATCATAAGTAACTGTAGTCATATTACATAATAGATTTCTCAAACTGACGCTTATACTTAATTATAAGCTTTTTATCCTTTGTCTGATATCTCCCCAATCCTCCCTCCAAAAACCTCGGCTTCTGGTAACTAGTGTAGTACTCTCTGCTTCTATGAAATCAGCTTCTTCAGATTCTGCACGAGTGAGATCCTGTAGCATTTGAGTCTGTGCCTGGCTTATTTCATAATAACATAATGCCCTTCAGGCTCATCCATGTTGTATAAATGATAGAATTTTCTTCTGTCTTACCATCTTTTCATTGTGGAGCCTTGGTTAAAACATAAATAAGTGGGGCTGGTGCTGCGGTTTAGTGGGTAAATTTGCCGCCTGCATTGTCGGCCTCCCAAATGGGCGCAGGTTTCGAGTCCTAGCTGCTTCCACTTCTAATCCAGCTCCCTGCTCATGTGTCTGGGAAAGCAGTAGAAGATGGTCCAAGTCTTTGGGCCCTTGAATCCATGTGAGAGACCCAGAAGAAGCTCCTGTCTTCTGGCTTCGGATTGGCCTGGCTCTGGTCATTGCGGCCATTTAGGGAGTTAACCAGCAGATGGAGGACATCTCTCTCTCTCTCTCTCTCTCTCTCTCTCTCTCTCTCATCCCCTCCTCTGTCTCTCTCTCTTTGCCTCTGCCTCTCTGTAACTCTGCCTTTTAAATAAACAATAAATCTTTTAAAAGAAAAAAATAAATATGGAAATCTCTACTAATTTTGCTCATTTTGCATATTCTTGATTTTCCTCTTAATTAGTAAGGGCATATCAGAATGCTTACTAAAATCTGCTATCGACTGGTAAGTTTTCCATTTTGCCTTTTTCGCATTATAGTAGATGTAGATGCCTGACGTGAATTTAGTTATATCTTGCCTACACTTGCAGAATTATAGAAATCTTTGAAAATATTAAAAGGTAAAAAAATGCAAGAGCTAATAACAGTAAATAACAAATATGTGCAGTGGTAAAATGGGAAATATACAATGCTATCTAAATAAATGTAAAAATTAATAAGTACAAAAAATAAGTATTATGGAATCATAATAAACATAAGGGAACACTTAGAAATAATTTTCAGAAACATAGCACAATGCATACATCTGGTCAAACTACAGATAAAAGAAATAAATGATGCAACTCAAATTTACCAAATCATTCACTTCTGATGGGAGTGTGATGACACAAGTAGTACCCCAGTGGATCTCAGTAACATTGGATGATTTCTTATTTGTTAAATAAGATGTCGTGCTTTTAGTTGTTCATATATATTAACTGTGTAATTTGCATATGCATTGAGTACATTTACTTTAAATAATAAGATTTCATTTCTTTAAAACATATTTATTGAATTTAAAGACAAAATGGCAAAGAGAAAGATCTTCCAACCCCTGGTTCACACCGAAATGGCTGTGAGAGTTGGGGCTGTGCCAGGCTCCATCTGGGTCTCCTGTGTAACTTGCAGGACTTCCCAAGCGCTTGAGTTGTCTTCCATTTCTTCCCAGGTGCATTAGTGAGGAGTTGGATGGGAAGTGGAGTAACCAGGACTCAAACCAGCAGTCTAATATGAGATACCAGCATTGTAAGAGGCAACTTAATCCTCTGCACCACAATGAGGATTCCAAAATCAAATTTTAAAACAATGTATCATGGAAATACAAACATGGTTATTAAAATTGAAACTACTCAATAAGCATAATTTAACACTGACTTAAAATTGAGGATAATAATAATAAATGTGCTTTTTAAAAGTGGTGACTTCTGTCAGACAAAAAAAGAAAAAGCAGTAATTAAGCAAGAAAGAAAGAAGTCTAGATACATAGATGAGTTCAAAGGTAAGGAAAAAAATCTATAGAGAAGGGCAAAGGGGCAGAACAGCCGTGAAACGAAGAGAGTTCTCAGAGTGAAAGTGCAAACAAACATTAACAGAAAAAATAAAAATGCTTCCACATTTAGGCTGCTCAGAGTCAAACCCCAGGCCACAAAGAAACATTGTCCAAGCTGATGAAGGAGTGAAGCAGGCTTCCTACTGTGGAATACCAATTAGACTGACAGCAAATGTCTGATCAGCAAAAATGTAGTTCAGCAAAACATTCAATTTGCTGAACAAACATCACTTTCTCTTTAAAGTTCTATTGCCAACTGAAATCATTCCTAAGTGAAAGAAAAAAGTATATATAAATATATTTCTTATATAGATCTGGGAATACAAATTAGTAACTTAGTTTATTCTATGCAGACTTTCAGTGCAATTGTATTAAAGAGTAGTCAGTGAGGGGCGGCGCCGTGGCTCAATAGGCTATTCCTCCACCTGCGGCGCCGGCACACTGGGTTCTAGTCCCAGTCGGGGCGCCGGATTCTGTCCCAGTTGCTCCTCTTCCAGGCCAGCTCTCTGCTATGGCCCGGGAGTACAGTGGAGGATGGCCCAAGTCCTTGGGCCCTGCACCTGCAAGGGAGACCAGGAGAAGCACCTGGCTCCTGACTTTGGATCAGCACAGTGCGCCGGCTGCAGCACGCCAGACGCAGCGACCATTGAGGGGTAAACCAACGGAAAAAAGAAGACCTTTCTCTCTGTCTCTCTCTCTCACTGTCCACTCTGCCTGTCAAAAAAAAAAAAAAAAAAAAAAAAAAAGTAGTGATAAAAAAGTAATCTCCTTAAAGAAAAGACAGCACACAATAAACAATGATAGGAACAAATAACAGTGAAATGTGTGGGGAGCAACTCGGACTAGACTAAGTTACTGGAATTAAGACTTATTCTATGCATCTGCTCTCCCACAATATGGTGCTGGGATAGGAGGAAAGAGCTTCTACACAGCTGCCTCCAGTTCAACCAATAAACAGCAGGACCTGCTCCTGATTGGAGGAGAGCAGTGTACTCGGCGTGTGGGTAGCAGAGTTGGGACTGGTGGAAGAGGACTATAAAGGAGGAGAGAGACAACATGCACCAGGAACATCTAAGGGGAACATCTATCTGAAGGAACACCTGTGCAGCCCCCGAGAGAGTGGCGGTGTGCCGCTCCCCCTTGGAAGTGGGGAAAGTGGCAGGGGGCACCACCCTTCCACGGAGGTGGAAGGGACGGCAGCCAACCCGGGAAGAACCAGCAGCAAACCCGGGAAGGGCCGAGCAGACAAAAGAACAGCGCAGGGCCCTGTGTCGTTCCTCCGCGAAGAGGGGGAGTGACAAAATGTATCTGAACATTTAATTAAGTAGAGGTTATAAAAATAAGAACTTGCAGATTTTGACTTCAAGACAACATTCACACCAAAGTTGAGAAAAAGGAAATGTAAAACTATAAATGTAAACAGACTAACAATGATTTACACAGTTAATGACAGATGTTTTTTGTGTAATCCTCATTACCAAGTGTTCCTTAAACACACTCCTGACACCAACAATTGAAACCAGAATTTTCACAGTTTAATTTTTGAGTGTGAAATTCTAATACAATAAGCACAATAGAGAGCCAAATATTTTACCTGGAAATACTCAAGACAACACAATCATTAGATAAAATAATAGTTGACTTTGCTAAAATTTGTTGTAATAGATCTGAAGTATTTTAAAAGAAACACTTAAGGCCAATGTTGTGGCAGATTAAGTCACTGCTTGTGATGTCGGCATCCCAGATGAGCGCCAGATCATGCCCTGTCTGCTCCACTTTCAATACAGCTCCCTGCTAATAGCCTGGAAGAGCAGTGACATATGGTTCAAGCTGTTGGGCCCCCGCTACACACATGGGAGACCTGGAAGAAGTTCATGGCTCCTGGATTGCGCCTGGCACAGCCCTGGCATTTGTGGCCATTTAGGGAGTGAACCAGAGGATGGAAAATATTTCGTTCTGTGTCTCTCCTCTCCATGTAACTTTGACTTTCAAATAAATTTTTAAAAATAAATGGAAGATACTCTCTTAAAAATGGGAAGAATAAAGAATGACTTCATTTATTGTGTACTGATATAATGCAAACCATAGGAAACCAATTCAATACATGGAATGAAGGAGAGCAACACTCAAAGAAAGTGAAAAACTGAGGGATGCAAGATGCATTATTTATATTATTTTTAATTGATAAGTGATAATTGTGTATATTTATGGAGTAAAATGTGATGTTCTGCTATATATATTCAATGTTAAAGGATTAAATAAAGCTGGTTGCCATATCGATCATCTCACTTACTAGTTTTGTGGTGTAACAATTGGAATTTAGTCTTTTAGCTATTTAGAATTATACTGAGCACTTTCATTGGTATCCTCTGAAGACTAATACAAATTTTATTCTTGTTTAATTTCCCAAAGTTTAATTTGTTTTCTTAACAAAGCACTCACGTTCTGTTTAAAATATTTAGCAATAAGAGAGTTAAAAATTAAATATAGGGGGCCGGCGCTGTGGAGTAGCAGGTAAAGCCGCCACCTGCAGTGCCAGCATACCATATGGGTGCCAGTTTGAGTCTTGGATGCTCCATGTCCGATCCAGCTCTCTGCTATGGCTTGGGAAAGCAGAAGATGGCCCAAGTCCTTGGACCCCTGCACATGCATGGGAGACCTGGAAGAAGCTCCTGGATTCTGGCTTTGAATTGGCGCAGCTCCTGCCATTGCAGCCAATTGGGGAGTGAATCAGAGGATGGAAGACCTCTCTCTTTCTCTGTCTCTCTCTCTCTCTCTCCCTGCCTCGCCTTCTCTCTCTCTATAACTCTGACTTTCAAGTAAAGTAAATAAATCTTTACAAAAAATTAAATATAGGAATGCAACTGTATTAAAGTACTTAAATCCCAGCTGTTGTTTAAACTCTGCTAAGATAAAGTTTATTTAGATAAATTGTCTTTGAGAAGTACATGCTGTCTTCATGTAAATAAAATCCAGTAATCCTAAACTTGAATACTCAAAAGCTAAGAATTTCTTGTTCTGTCCTTATCCATTATGTGTTTAGAAATCTAAAATAAATGTAGTATTTATTTTGGACTAGTAACACTTAGAAATATGATTACTTTATCACTTGTGAGACTATCAAGGACTCAAGAGGAAAGCAATAGATTGTAAAAAAGATAGGATAATGATTTATATTTGAGACTTTGATTCACAGTCAACTATTACTTTCTATCCACTGAAAATCTCTATATTGAAAACTAATGCTAGTGAAGACAGATTCACTTAAAGTAATGCTGATTCATAAACACTTCAGTGAACCAAAAGTATAATTTAATAGCAGGAGAAGTAGAGCTTTGAACAGAGAAAAGAAGAAAATTGTATTATTAAAATGCTTGCCAAGAAGGTGAGCATGTTCAATTGACTCCCATTTCTTGGGACATTTACTTAGAACTATTTCATATTTCTAAAAATCGGGTCAAGTTTGTTATTGCATTAATGTACCTTGTGATTAATTTTACTAATGAACATCCATTTTAACAAACCATAAGAAACATATTTCATTTTTGGAGACAGAAGAGATTTGCAAGGCCAACTGAGTTATTAAATAATACAGAAAGGATGCATCACACTTTTTTTAGCAAAAAAAGAATTATTATATAAATAAAGGAAACAAATAAGCATTTTAGTTCTCACACAATTTTAAAATAAAGCAGCACAATGAGTTGAAAAGTAGATCCATCCAGGGTCAGACATTTCAATCACAGTGTTAAGAATATTTAGGAATCTATAAAAGAAAATGTTTCTCTAGAAATTTTGAAGTTGTATGCTATTATACATAATGACATACAGAAAAATATTAGTTTACCTCAAACCAGAATTGAAATTGAAATGACCAGGAACCAATGAAAATCACTTAGCATTTTTCCAGAGGTGAGTTTAAGACTTTGTTTAAATTATAACTATTTTTCTTAAAAGGAATTCAATGTGTTTGGCAAAGTGTCTTCCCACTTTACATTTAAACCTGGCATATTTGGTGAAGAAATTTTAAGATGCTGTTCTCAGTCTTGAAGCCACAATTTTAAAATATGGCAGTGATTCCAGTGGATACTGAGCTCAAGCCAGAGTACTGAATAGAATATAGGACATTCTCAGAGAATAACAGAATTATGGACTACAAAGAAGCAGTTCTCCTGCGCATTTTGTCTTTTCTTTCTTTTTTGCAGTGATTAAGTGTTGATTCTGTTACTACATCAGCATGCATATTTAGCACATATATTTGAACCTAAATAGATGAAAAAGACTTTGTGTATAAAGGATGCAATACATCACAATTATTTATTTCACCTTAAGAAATTTTCTGAACAAGGGTAGTGAAAAGATGTTGCATTTCCTTGATATACTGGAGTAATGTAAATTTTTAAAAGATCCACAGTGCTAATGATTGGCACACGTGGATTTCAGCAGGAGCTTACACTTTGGGAAGTATGTTCCCCACGTTCCCTTCTCAAGCAAGCCGCTCACCCTCTCTCACTGGCGGAGCTGTGTGGGGCATTCCTGTCAGCTGTGACCCTCAACAACAGCTTGCCACAGCTCCTGGAACTGCCTGTCTCTGATCACCAGCAAGAAATGCGATGGTTCATCGGTGCCTCTAGTGGACCTCTTTCCTTTAGTTTTACCTACGATTATTTGATCCCTTGCTCCTTGTATGAGATCACTGCCTGCTTGCAGTACCTATCCTGACCTTCGTTTTCATGCTTAAGTTCTGACAAATTCAGGTAGAATCCAGGGTTTTCACTAGGATGGAAAGGAGAGGCCTCAATGAAGATGAGGCTTGAACTAAGTTCATAGGATGTTCCACAGATGAATGAGGTGGGGAAAGGCTTTGGACAGAGGAAACTATGCAAGCCACGGGACTTAAAATTTCACCATAATTTCTGTAGGTAGATAGGATGTGTCAAAGTGTTCATGCAAGAAAGAGAGTAATATCATCTTGCCTAGCCAGAGAAGGCTTCCAAGCAGAATGGGTTGTGAAGAGTTGACCAACAAAGGTAAATGGTCCGAGATGAACAAGACTTTCACAACAAAATAGAAAGGCATTACTGCTATCAGACTGGAAGAGACAAAGATGATACGGGAGTTGGCACAAGATTAGTTTAAGTTACGAGAGTGGTGGGCAAAACCCAAGAACTTTTGAAATTAAATACACACACGGAATATGTTCTGCTGTCCTCTCTGCAACTACTGTCTTCTTCTTTTCCAGTCTACTTTCTGCTCTGAGTGGCTGAGATAGTGAATTCGCTCCATCATTTCTGGCCAGATTTGGCTACCAGGAGATAGGAGCAAGGGATCTGGAATGGGCAGGATGGTCACACGGGGATGCTGAGTCTCCAGCATCCCCCAAGCCATTTCTCTAAGAGGAGCTTCACCTCTAGCAATATCTTCCATTTGCTACTGTCCACATGAGTTCTTGTTTCTTCACTTCCCCTGCCCTGCCCTGTCCAACCAGTGAGGCTGTCTTATCCTGAATGGTGTTTCCGAATCTTGCCCAAAACTTTTTAAGGGAATATTTTTATTTTTTAACTGATATTATTGTTGGGTAACATGTGATGTTTCAGTATCTTCATATAGTATGTGGTGTTTATGTTTCTTCATGTATCATCTCTCTGTGGTAAGAACTTGCAAAGTATTTAAAATCTTTTTCAAAACCTTGTGAATTATTAGAAGCATATGGATTCCCCCCTACTGGGTAAAGAACAACAGAACCCATTTCCCCTCTCTAATTGTAACTAAGTATCTGTTGACCAACCTTTCCCCATACCTGCCTTCTGTGCACTGACCCCAGCACCTGCTGACCCTGTGCTGCACAAACCTTAGGTACTCTCTCTTTTGTCAGGAGCTAACCTGAGCCGGAAGAGGAAGCTGAGCTGCAGGTACTGGAGTAGCCAGTTAAAGCAAGAGGCCAAAAATGGTAGTTACGCCTTTCCTCTTTTACTACAGTGATAAAAACAAGAGTATAAAACTGCAAAAAGCTCTGACTCCCTTGGATCATTTTTTGTTCTTGGGAAGGCACATGGCCAAGGGTCAGTTGAGCCAAAGTGAATGCAGAGTTCATCTCCCTCTGGAAGGAGCTCCAAATAAGGTGCTCAGGCACCTGGCAAACCATGGGGGCAAAGAGGTGATGGAGGAGATCTCTGAGTCAAGGTGGGGACCAGTGCCCTCCTCCATCAGGAGGTCTTACGGAGGCACTAGAGGATGACGCTGCCCATCTCCCATAAAAACAACCAGAAGTTATGGGGCTGGGCTAGAAACTTTTCAAAAAGATTTGTTTATTTATTTGAAAGTCAGAGTTACACAGAGAGAGAAGGAGAGGCAGAGAAAGAGAGGTCTTCCATCCTTTGTTGTTCACTCCCCATTTGGTCACAACAGTCGGAGCTGAGTTGATCTGAAGTCAGGAGCCAGGAGCTTCTTCCAGGTCTCTGATGTGAGTGCAGGAGTCCAAGGACTTGGGCCATCTTCTGCTGCTTTCCCAGGCCACAGCAGAGAGCTGGATCAAAAGTGGAGCAGCCGGGACTCAAACTGGTGCCCATAAGGGATGCCAGCACTGCAGGTGGCAGCTTTTCCAGCTACGCCTCAGCACCGGCCCCAGTTGGCTAGAAACTTAAACACGGGAAGAGCTGGAGCATCCATCATGATGGCATGATATGACTGTACACCTGCTCTGCTGTTGGCACAGTGGCTTTTCCATGACAACTGTCAGGTAAAGTCTTTGCATTTATGGTCAAGCCTGAAATATCACATACAGATTTTCAACCAAGGACCAGGATCTTTAACTTTGGGAATCCACAGGAAACTTGATCAACGCAGACATTGTCCAGAGGCTCCGAGTCAGATTCTCAGATGGTTTGTCACATGTGTGCAGATCTCAAGGAAACCACCTCCCTAGGCTGTGGTTGTGAGTGGTAGTTATTCAGTGACTTGCAGCATCCTGTGATTACTCACACAAACACAAGGAGCTATGTAGAATGAAGTTTGTGCAGGAGGAAAGAGTTAGAGCTATGGCAGTCATGACATAATAACATGACATAACATAATAACATGACAGAATAACATATCTTGGCCACCTTAGAATAAGTTCATGGAAATTAATTAAACATTTGTGTGTACATGTATGTATTATATGTATGTGTATATATGAATTTATATATGTATATGTGTATATGTAAACTAATACAAAACTGGAATTGAAGTAATTTTATTTGACTGAAAATATTTTTGAAATCCTATGCAGATTTTTCATAATCCAGAAACTTTTTGAAGTGATTTATTTTTTATTTGAAAGGCAGAGTTACAGAGAGGCAGAGGGAAAGAGAGGAGAGAGAGAGAGAGAGAGAGAGAGAGAGAGAGAGAGAAAGGGAATCTTCCATCTGTTGGTTTACCCACAAATGGCCTCAACAGCGTGAGCTGGGCCAATCCAAAACCGGGAACCTGGAGCTTCTTCTGGATCTCTCACATGGGTTCAGGGGCCCAAGGACTCGGGCCATCTTCTGCTACTTTCTCAGGTATGCAAGCAGAGAACTGGATTGGAAGTGGAGCAGCTGGGACTTGAACGGGCCCCCATATGGCATGCTATGCCAAAGTACTGGCCCCACCCATAAACTTTTTGAAGAGTACTTGTATTTCTTTTACTTTTCAAAGGGTCTTATTTTTTAAAAAAAACATTCACTTACTTTCATTTTTAAGGTGAACAAATTTCATCTATTTCATTTATTCAGATTTAGGAATGTAGTGATACTTCCCACACGTCCCTCCATCCTTCCTATATTAACAACCTCCCTCCTCCCTCCTCTCCTACTCCCATTCTTAATTTTTACAATGATATACTTTCAGTTTACTTAATACTCATAAGATTAACCCTTCACTAAGTAAAGAGTTCAACAAATAGTATGAAGAAAAAAGCGCAGTTCCTCAACAGTAGAGACAAGAGATGTAAACAATCATCAAATCTCAAAACGTCAATTTCACTGCTATACATTACATTTTGTGGTACTCTGTTAGTCATCACAAATCAGGGAGAAGATTTGGTATTTGTCTTTTGGGTACTGGCTTATTTCACTAAGCATAATGGTTTCCAGTTTATTCATTGTGCTGTAAAAGTCAGGATTTCATTCTTTTTTATGGCCGAGTAGTATTTCATACTACATATAAACCACAATTTCTTTATCCAGTCATCATCTGATAGACATCTGGGTTGATTCCATATCTTAGTTATTGTGAACTGAGCTGCAACAAACATTGGAGTACAAATAACATTTTATATGCTTATTTCATTTCCTTTGGGTAAATACCCAGGAGCTGGACTGCTATGGTAGATCCGTTTTCAGGTTTCTGAGGTATATCCATGTTACATGCCACAATGTACTAGTTTACATTCCCACCAATGGTGGATTAGGGTACCTTTTCCTACACAGCGTCACCAGCATTTATAGTTTATTGATTTCTTTATAACAGCCATCCTACTGAGATTTGGTGAAACCCCATCATGATTTTGATTTGCATTTTCCTCATGGCTAGTCATCCTGATAATTTTTTCATGTGTCTGTTGTTTATTTGAATTTCCTTTTCTGAAAAATGTCTATTCAAGTTCTTTGCCCATTTCTTAACTGGATTTTTAATTATTGTTGTTGAGTTTCTTGAGTTCTTTTTAGATTCTAGATATTAATCCTTTATCAGTTGCATCATTTGCAAATATTTCCTCCTATTCTATTGGTTGCCTCTTCAACTTTATTGAGTGTTTCCTTTGCAGTGCAGAAGTTTCTCACCTTGATGCACTTGCATTTGTCTATTTTGGCTTTGATTGCTTGTGCTTCTGGAGTCTTTTCTAAGAAGTCTTTGCCTATGCCAATATCTTTCAGAGTTTCCCCAGTGTTCCCTAGTGATTTGATTATCTAGGGTCATCAATTTAGTTACTTATCCCATTTTTATGTATAAGTTGTAAGGTAGGTGTCTTCTTTAACACTTCTGCAAGTGTAGACCCAATTTCACCAGCAACATTTGTTGAAATGTCTGTCCATTCTCCAGGGACTGACTTTAGATCCTCTATCAAAATTATTTGGCTGTAGATACACGGATTTATTTCCGGAGTTTCTATTCTGTTCCACTGGTCAATATTTCTACTTTTGTGTCAGTAACAGGCTGTTTTGATCAGAACTGCCCAGTACTATGTCACGAAATCTGGTCTTGTAAAGCCTCTGGCTTTGTTTTTGTTGTTTAAATTGCTTTATATATATGGGAACTTTTTTGTTCTCATATGAATTTTAGCATTTTTTTTCTAAATCTGAGAAGAATGCCTTTTATATTTTGATTGGTATCACACTGAATTTATAAATTGATTTTGGTATTATCAACATTTTGATGTTATTAATGCTTCCAATCTATGAACATGGAAGATTTTTTCATTTTTCTTTCATTTCTTCTATTTTATTCTTTAATGTTTAGTAATTTTCATCAGAGATCTTTCACCTCCTTTATTGAATTTATTCCAAGGTATTTAATATTTTTGTATTGTGAATGGACATATCTTACAAGATTTTTCTCAGACATCGTGCTGCCTCTTGTATATAAAACTACTGATTTTTATGTGTTGAATTCATATCCTGTCACTTTACCAAACTCTTATGAGTTCCAATAGTCTCCTAATGGAATCTTTTTGTTCCACCATATATAGAATCACATCATCTGCATATGGGGTAATTTGACTTCCTCCTTTCCAAATATGTATCCCTTTGGTTTCTTTTTCTTGCCTAATTGTTCTGGTTAAAACTTCAAGGACTATACTTAATACCAATGGTGAAAGTGAGCATCCTTGTCTGGTTCTGGATCTTAGTGGCAATGCTTCCAACTTTTCCCCATTCAAAAAGATGCTGACTATGGATTTGTCTAAATTGCCTTGATTGTGTTGAAGATTCTATACCCAATTTGCATAAGGTTTTTATCATGAAAGGATGTCATATTTATCAAATGCTTTGTCTGCATCAATTGAGATAATCATATGATTTCTATTCTTCAGTTTGTTAATGTGATGTAGCACATTTATGGATCATCATATGTTGAACAATCCTGCATACTAGGAATGCATCCCACTTGGTCTGTTGAATGATATTTCTGATGTGTTGTTGGATTTGATTAACTACTATTTTGTTGAGGAATTTTGCATCAATGTCAATCAGTAATATTTATTGATCTAAATGAGGAGAGTATATGCTGAATTTATGAAATAAAATGTGTTAGAGTAGAATATTATATAAATCATAAAAATACATCATACCCTCAATATTGACAAGATACCAATGTCTATGTACTTGTAAAATAAGTCCTAAAAAGGCTTCTCCAAACGATCTGTTTACATGTGTGACTAAACAGCTTTGGTTACACAGGGAAAGACAATCCCCATTTCATAGACTGTGGTATCAGTGTTTTGGAAAATATTTCAGTCATTTCTGTTCAGGCCAAGGAAAACTTAAAAGATTAAAATAATTCTATGTTTCTGAGTTAGTTGATTGCAACCTGATTGCTACCAAACCAAAAATCTTTGATAAACGTGCCATGCACTTTCCTCACAGATAGAAAGTAGATTCTGAAAACAGAGGCTGATAAATGAGAGATTAAAAAATAGCTTAACCTGATACATATGTTATACTTTCCTTTAAGTGATTTGATATTTCCTTGACTTAATACCTTTCTTGGAACTCTTTTTTAGGGTGCTATATTTTATATAAGGTGAATTAGTTTTAGCTTTCAGATTTTTACATTTAATAGATTATTTTTATTTTACAGAATTTACTTGAAAACTATGGTAAAAGTCACATGCACAATATACACAAATTTCTGAGAAAAACTCAGTAGGTTAGCCACCTACGTGCACTGAGGTCACGGAGATGGAGCAACTCAACATCAGGCAATTACAAGAAGAATCCAAGGCTTCTCTCTCCTGTCCTGATCACTCAGAATGTTGGGATTTTTGAAAAATGGAGTTTGGAATGTTGTGCTGAGAACTTTCAAGAGAGGAGCACTAGCTTACATGTAGCACAATGGGATGGTCTGTTTGCTTTCTAAAAGGTTAAATTATCTTTATAATTAAACCAAACCAAAAAAAAATTAATAACAATCACAAGAAAACTCTTTCTAATCTGCCAAGATGTTAATAAATTCTAAAGCAAGAATCTCAGGAAAGTATTTAGGTTCAAATTCTTAGCCTTTTTCAAACTTACACATCCATACTTTGAGTATTTTCCTAGATCCTACGTAAGTGTTTTGTTATATTATGATCCAATATACATGTCTTGTAAGTGACAGTTCACTCACTATAAAATGTATTTTTTAAAAATAGATTTTACTGAGAATTGTGTTACAATTATTTTTGAAGTGTCAGTCCTGACATTTACACCAAGAGTTACAGAACCTTCACAAGTCACTTCATTTAATTCTCACACCTACTCTGTGAGGTATGCAGGGCAGGAAACAGCCCGAGAGAGGTTAAGTGGCTTGTCCAAGGTCCAAGTATTAAGAGGCAGCAATAAATCCAGAAATCAGTTCTTTTGTATAAGGTCATTGCTCTTTCCACATTAATACTCTAATGGACCTGACACACACAGAGAACTTGATGTATAACATGATATAATATATTTCCCTCAAAAATAAAAAAAAAGCATGTTTCTCATTGAAAAAGAAAATTTTATTCTACAAAATTAAAATAAGAAAATGGAAAATAGAAAAATTGATATTTTAATATGTAGCTCATATTGTATCTGCAATATAAATAATAGACATTTAATGTATTACTTTATTTTTAAGGAGAATAACTTGCATTCAGTGAGGAAAGAAAAAAAATTGCTATTGCTATTATCATGGATAAGATGTAAATGTGAATCAGGCTCTGTGTCCTCCTTTCTTCCTCCCTCAACTTTCAAGGATACTTTCCCTTTCTGTATTTGTGGCCAGAGTCCACATCGGAAAAGGTTTTGGATGGGCCTGGGCTGGAGCAGGTTCACTGTTCCGGGCTCATAGTGGTGGCTCTGCCTCTTAGCCCACTAAGCCATTCTTTCTACATTTCCTCTCTCCTCTGCTCTATACCCAGTCACTGTAGTCGCTGCTGGCAACATTTGCTACAATAAAATTCTCAAAAACCTTTCATTCTTCTTTGCGATTGAGAGGCTGGGGGTGAAAGGGAATGGGATTCAAGTCATTGACCAGCAGATCCTCTGCCAACCTTTCTGGAAAGCCATATCTGTTCCCGGAATCTGCTGCAAGCTGATGGGATCCAGGTGTCATGTGCTTAATTTCTTTATTTAGCAAAAAAAAAAAAAAAAAAAAAAAAAAAAAAAAAAAAAATCCATCCACACATTTTTAAGAGATTTACTTTGTTTATTTGAAAGGAAGAGTTATAGAGAGAGGGAAAGAGAGAGAGACCGTTCTTCCTCTGGTTCACTCCCCAAATGGCCACAATGGCTGGGGCTCCGCCAGGCTGAAGCCAGCATCCAAGAACCAGGAACCAGGAGCTTTATCTTGATCTCCCGTAAGGTTGCAGGGTCCCAAAGACGTGGCTCATCTTCTGCTGATTTTCCCAGGCCATTAGCAAAGAGCTGGATTGGAAGAGGGGCAGCCACAACTTGAACATCACCCATATGGGAGGGATGCCAACTTTGACAAGGGAAGCTTAGCCTACTATGCCACAACACAAGCACCACCCGCACATGGTGATGTCCTCAGAATAGGAATATTCTCAGCTGTAGCACACTGAAAGTTGTAAATTTTTCTTCCATATCATATTTTATTGGGTGTATTTTTGGAATATGATGTGAAGTAGGGATATAATTTATTCATTTGCATGAATTTACATTAATTGCCTTTGAACCATTGATTAGATAGTTTACCAATCAGGAAATTGATTTGTGATGCCATTTCTCTCACATATTAGGTTTCTAAATAGCTTGGTTGCTCACTAGGTCTTTCAATTCCTTCCATTTAACCCACTGTTCACGGGAATCCTGAAGATATACCTCAAAATAAATCTTGTTATCTCTTGGATTAGCCTTTCCGCTGAGTCACTGTTTTTCAAACCTAATTGATTAGTTTGATGCTTTACATTTCTGTTAGAAATTTAGGATTCATTTGTTATGTTCCATGAAAGATATTTTGATATATTTTAATTGAAATTTAATGGCATGTGTAGCGTACTTTGGAAAGTATTGCTGTGGTTTCAAGAGTAAGTATTCACACCCAGAGGCATGCTGGTGGTTCATTTTGAATACATTAAGGACCCCAAATGACTTCCCCTCCCTATACTCTTGTCCTGTGTAGGTGACTTTCCTGTTTCTAATACTAAAACAGTGATACTTACTTCACCAAAATTTGGTGTTGGACTGGCATTGTAGCCTGCTTTATTTATAGTGGTAGTATCAAAGACAAAAACAGGAAGAGTTGTTTCAAAAGCTTAGTATATTCATTTGTTCTCGCTCCTATACCACAGCCAGCTGTTAGAGGATGAGGCACCCACAACTAGGTCACTGTCATTGCCTACATGGCCTCAGCCACTCACTCTCCACACAAATTGAGCCAAGGAAAGCATTCTCCAGCCTCTTTTAAGTGAATGTTTATTTATTTGTGAATGTTTGTTTATTTGAAATGCAGGGAAACAGAAAGAGAGAGAGCGAGAGAGAGAGAATTAGAGAGAGAGAGAGACTCTACCTGCTAGTTCACTCCCCATATGCCTGCAACCACCAGGCCTGGGTCAGGTTGTCCCAGGAACCTGTAACTCCAGCCAGGTCTCCACTTTGATGTCAGGGACTTGGGTACTTGAGCCATCGCCTGCTGCTTCCCAAGCACATTCTAGAAAGCCAGATCAGATAGCAGTGCAGCCAGGATTCAAGCCAGGCATTGCTACATGGGATGTAGGTGTCGCAGACCCAGCTGGCTTCTGAGTTATGAAGCACAGTATCACTTTTTTTTGATAGTTGCCACTATTCTTTATTTTTAATATTTTATTTTAATCTAAAATTGGGATACACAACTTGATTTTTCAAGTTGATATGTGGAATATAATAATGAATGACTTACGACACCGTCTCTTGAAAATCCTTGTATTTCCATTCCCACTCCCAGCTTTTGCCATCAGTTTATTGTTAAGTCACTTATGCTTTTTATTTTTTTGCTTTTGTGGCTGTCATGTTTTTTGTTTTATATTCTATTTGGAAATTCCTGGCACGCTACTGCTTTTTACTTGCTGGTGCTACGAGTAGAATTTTTTTCTGTAGATTTTATGCCTAGAATGGATGTTTTAACTTTCACTCTCATATGTTTTAACTCAACTTAATGCATTCTGGTTCCATTTGTAATAGCATTTTCTTTTTGGGACATTCTCAACCTTTATATTACTTCCTTAAATCCCAAACATCTTTTCTTAACTTTTTGTTATGCATGATTTGTACCATTACTGAGACATTGAATTTGTATTTTATGTCTTTGAAATCTTTCTTACAAACCTTCTTTGTTTTTCTGTACTTCCATGTGAATGCTTAACTTTTATTGATTAAATTTTGTTCTTTTATTAGATTTCAAACCTCAGTGATTCTATTTTTAGTGTATAATATTTGTATTCCTTCATTATGTCCACCTATTTTGACACAGTTCTGCCTGTATTTCTTTTGTATTTCCAGATTTTCATTTTCCAAGTATATGCACATGAATCTAAAATGTACCTTTTAGAATTCTCAATCATATTTTATTTTTCCAATCTCATTTGTAATGTGAGCATTTTCCTACTGTTGATTTTGTTTGGTTTTCATATTTTTATATTAGTTTTCTCCAAACATTTTGGAATAGTTTGTCAGAAAAATTTTGAAAGATCTCCATTTGAGTGCATTTCCAGCAGTTTTCTTATCAGGCTACAGTTGCCTCATCTGTGGGCAGCGTGGGCCTCTGCTATGGCTATCAGTGAATGTGTAACCCATCAGCTAGGGACCCGACGGCAGCTTCATTTAGTTCTGTTTAACACACTAAGCTGTCTGCTTGCAATTTGGTCTATTCATGTGGTGTGGAGGTTCACACATCTTTTTTTCAGACACTTTTTTAAAAAATATTTTTTGTTTTTCTAAACAATCTTTAAATTTTCAATTGACACATGAAAACTACATTTTGGGGTGGGCACTGTGCTGGGCAATCTGCATCCTGCAATGCCAGAGTCCAATATGAGTGCCGCTTTGAACACCAGCTGCTGTGGTTCCAGTGCAGCTCCCTGCAGATGCACGTGGGAAAGCAGCAGAAATTGGCTCAAGTATTTTGGACGCTGCACCACGTGGGAGACCTGGATGGAGCGCTGGGATCCTGGCTTCTGCCTGGACTAGCTCTGGATATTGCAGACATTTGGGGAGTGAACCCTTGGATGGAACATACTCCTCTCTCCCTTCCTCCCTCCCTCCCTGGTTACTCTCCCTCCCCTTCAAATAAGCAAAAAAATAGTTTTAATAAACTGAATATTTGTGGGGTGCCATGTGATATTCATTAGATATACACATCAATGTTCAACCAAGATCATGTCTATCTCTCAAATGTTTAACATTTCCTTTTGATACAAGTATTCTTAACATCACCCATCATCAGTGAGATGCAAATCAAAATACAATGAAATACTTCCTCACTCTCTTTACATTACTATCATCAAAAAGAGGAAAGATAACAAATGCTGGTGGAGGTGTAGGGAAGTGGGAATGCTTGCACACAGTTGTTAGGACTGTAAATTATTACAGCCTCTGTGGAAAACAGTGTGGACCTTCCTCAAGCTACTAAAAGTACACATATTGTATATCCAGCCATCTCACCACTGGACACAACTCCGATTAAAACTAAGATCTCTGTATGGCTCCTCGAGTTCTACACAGCTCCTGACTCCCGCATTCTGTCTCGTGGCAAACGTTTACTTCATTGTTTCTCATAAGAGACAAATTCCTGATTGCTATTATCTTTTCGTGGACCCACAGACCTACAGCAATAGCACTTCTGACTGCTCATAGCTTTGAGTTTTTCTCCAGTCCTTGTAGGCAGTGATGTTCACAGCCGTGTGTGTGTGTGTGTGTGTGTGTGTGTGTGGTGTGTTTGAAAATAAGGTGCAAACTTGAGTGCTAATTTTAAAAGTCTATTACAAAGTAATATTAGTAGTTTTCATTTCTGCTTGCTAAAGGGGAAATGAAAAAGGAAAGGGGAAATGAAAAAGGAAAGGGGAAATAGTTGATCTATTATGAAACTACAAATATACTAGGTCTGTGATAAATAGTGACATTGTTAGACATGAGTGCTGAAAAAAAGTCTGAAGACAAGAGCTTGTTGGCAGAATGAAGTTTTGGAATGACAGTTCTTTGTCTTTGTATATTTATTGCCTTCTTTAATGAGTTTTTATTATTCAGCAGAACTGAATAAGACACCACGCAATGTGTATAAGCCAGTCATAAAAGCAAGGCTCAAAGCAGAACATAATGATAGACTTCTGTAAACAAGAACAGGTTAAAGAAACTGAATGAAAACTAAAAGCTAAATCCCATATGCATTCAGAGAAGAGCAGATAAATCTTCAGTCCTGAAACATCCCACTCCTGTGCTTTGAAAAAGCTGAACTATTATGAAATGCACGTTGGAACTGGAAGGCACTCATTATCTAGACAATAATGGCCTCAGGAAAACCCACATTTGCCTGCCTCCTGCATTTTTAACATTGGAAATATTAAAATCTCTGGTAAGTCGCCCCTCCTCCGTATTTCCTGGTAACAGAGTATTCTGGAAGTTATGTAGTTTTGAAATATTTAGTTTATGTGAATGTATGTAAATACCTGTTTGGTATTGGAAGCATTATAGATTAGAGATTCAATACTTTAAACATTTACAAGATAATGTTGAAATCTGAGAAGACCCCCTAAAATTCACACTAAAATGTGGCCCCTTAAAGTTCCATAGAAATGCTATCCGGGGTGCCACATGTACTACCGGAATTTGGGGTGCCTTACGATTTCACCACGGACTTATTACTAAATCCTCGATATTAATAAGCCTGAGAGAGTTCTTGCCTAGTATTTAGAGAAGAATTCTAAATACCGGCACAGATAAACGAGGCAGCATGGTACATTTTAAGCTTTTATTTAGTAAGAAAGGTGCATAAGAGAGTGAGAGCTTTATTTAGGGGAGAGAAGTGAATAGGATTCATACCAAGCACCAGGAACCAGCCACGTGGATGAGCATCTAGGCCAGGAAGCCTAGAGCACATGGCCTGAAGGCCACGCGCCCTGGAGGCGCGGGGCTACAGCAAGCCCTGTCCTGGCAAGAGGCCAGGGAAAAAGAGCAGGCCAGGCCACACCAAGGCCCGGCTTTTAACCCACTTCCAAAGGGGAGTGGTCAATTAACCTGATTGGCTGGTGGGCACCCAGCTGTGGCTAGGTAGGGGAATGAGGCCACTCAGGGGCATAGCAAAAGCATCAGGTAGGGGCATGAGGTCACACAGGGGCTTGGCAAAGGCGTGGGCTTCCAGTTCACAAATTTAACAATTTTAACCTGTATGCCTGCCTACTTCAATGTCACTAAGACTTTTCTCAGGAAGACTTTGAAAATGTAAAAATTATTCTTTGGGGTATCATACATTCCCCTCACCAAAATGCCTAGCAGTTTACATTTACTCTTTTGCTGAATTTCAGCAATGAGAAATATTATGAAGAATATTTAAGACAGAATAAAGATGCTGCTGTTGTTTTATGTTTCAGTTCAAAGATTTGCTTCTTTTATTCTCTCCTCCACCTCACCTCCATCTATTAACACATGAGGGAAGCTGTTAGCTAGAATATCATTTGTGAGAGAGAAAAGTTACTCATAGATTAATTCTTCATTGTTGGTTTGTAACATATGAGATGTTTTGGTAAATAAAAATAGAATGGGAAAATAAATATTCCGCCTTGTGTTGATACTACATAATACTGCTTTGTCATTTATTTTGAGAAGCTGGACCATCCTAAAAGTAAATTGGAATACACAAATTTAAAATAAAATGTAATATTATTAGGAGTCAGAATTTTATATTATATACTACTGCTTCACATGAATTAAACTTAAAAAATCACAGGTGTAGCTACTGGTTTTAGGTTAATATTAAATGCTTGGGGCTGTGGCGTAGCAGGTAAAGCCACCACCTGCAGTGCCAGGATTCCAAATGGGCACCAGTTCGCTCATATGGTATGAGTGAACTTCCAATTGGGTGCTCCATTTCCAATCCAATTCTCTGCTGTGGCCTGGGAAAGCAGTAGAAGATGGTCCAGGTCCTTGGGCCCCAACACCCAAGGGAAACCTGGAAGAAGCTCCTGGCTCTTGGCTTCGGATTGGCACAGCTGTTGCGGCCATCTGGGGAGTGAATAAACAAATGGAAGACCTCTCTCTCTCTCTCTCTCTCTCTCTCTCTCTCTCTCTCTACTTATCTCTCAGTAACTCCACTTTCAAATAAAATAAATAAATCTTAAAAGCAATAGCAGCACAGTTAGTGTAAGGCCAGCAGTGGACTATGGGTTTCCAAATCAGCAGATCAATATTACAAAATTTTAATAGTAAGTCAAGGTAGAGTATCCACAGTAGTGAATGAGTTGGTCGGTCTGCCCATGAACGGCTTGGAGAGTAAGCCTGAGAAGTGGTGAAGGGAAGTAGGAAAAAAGAAGGAGGGCTCCTGGCAAAAAAAGGGGGCAGATTAGAAGAATATGCTAAATCAGGGTTTTTTTATTTGAAGAAGAGGGACAGAGACATACAGGTCTCCTCATCATCTCCATTCATAGGACTGGCTATCTAGTGTTTAAAAACAGGGGAATAAATCAGTGCTTCTACATAAGGAAGTCAAAAATGGAGTGCTAAGTAGGTGCTAAGAAAACTGTAAATTGTACACTTTCACAAATAGTTGCTATGTTGATATGAAATGTAGATTTTGCACCTTCCTCAGGTCTCTCTTATGCTTTGAGTGTTCTGTGTACTCAAATATCTGCTTACTTAGTCCTGGCAAAATGCTAGTTTTCACAGCTTATTTCAAAATCATCTATTCTGGAAATTCAGAAACTATGTTGAAGGAAGACCATGCTCGTAGAGCACGTTGATATGAAATGGGAAAAAAGGCACATATAGGGTATTTTCATCCAAATAACTTACCAAAAACACTTGGAAAGAATATTTTCAAATACCATTCTATTCAAATGAAATTGAAAGAGGATGTCAATTTGATGCAATCCCAAATGTTAATTTTGGCTTTGACTGCCTGTGGTTCTGGGGTATTTTCCAAGAAGTCTTTGCCAGTACCTATATCTTGCAGAGTTCCTCCAATGCTCTCTAATAATTTGATGGTGTCGGGTCGTAGATTTAAGTCTTTAATCCATGTTGAGTGAATTTTTGTGTAAGGTGAAAGGTAGGGGTCTTGCTTCATGGTTCTGCATGTGGAAATCCAATTTTCCCAGCACCATTTATTGAATAGACTGTCCTTACTCCAGGGATTGGTTTTGGATCCTTGATCAAATATAAGTTGGCTGTAGATGTTTGGATTGATTTCTGGTGTTTCAATTCTGTTCCATTGGTCTATCCATCTGTTTATGTACCAGTACCATGCTGTTTTGATTACAACTGCCCTGTAGTATGTCCTGAAATCTGGTATTGTGATGCCTCCAGTTTTATTTTTGTTGTACAAGATTGCTTTAGCTATTCAAGGTCTCCTGTGTCTCCATATGAATTTCAGCATCACTTTTCCAGATCTGAGAAGAATGTCTTTGGTATTTTGATTGGTATTGCATTGAATCTGTAAATTGCTTTTGGGAGAATGGACATTTTGATGATATTGATTCTTCCAATCCATGAGCATGGAAGATTTTTCCATTTCTTGGTATCCTCTTCTATTTCTTTCTTTAAGGTTTTGTAATTTTCATCGTAGAGATCCTTAATATCCCTGGTTAAGTTTATTCCAAGGTATTTGTTTTTGTAGCTATTGTGAATGGGATTGATCTTAGAAGTTCTTCCTCAGGCGTGGCATTGCCTTTTACAAAGGCTGTTGATTTTTGTGCATTGATTTTATACCCTGCTACTTTGCCAAACTCTTCTATGAGTTCCAATAGTCTCTTAGTAGAGTTCTTTGGGTCACCTAAATAAAGAATCATATCATCTGCAAAGAGGGATAGTTTGAGTTCTTCCTTCCCAATTTGTATCCCTTTAATTTCTTTTTCTTGCCTAATAGCTCTGGCTAGAACTTCCAGAACTATATTGAATAGCAGTGGTGAGAGTGGGCATCCTTGTCTGGTACCAGATCTCAGTGGAAATGCTTCCAACTTTTCCCCATTCAATAGGATGCTGGACGTGGGTTTTTCATAGATTGCTTTGATTGTTTTGAGGAATGTTCCTTCCATACCCGGTTTGCTTAGAGTTTTCATCATGAAAGGGTGTTGTATTTTATCAAATGCTTTCTCTGCATATATTGAGATAATCATATGGTTTTTCTTCTGCAGAAACATTAGGAAAGTGAAGAAGCAACCAACAGAATGGGAAAAAATATTTGCAAACTATGCAACTGATAAAGGGTTGATAACCAGAATCTACAAAGAAATCAAGAAACTCCACAACATCAAAACAAACAACCCACTTAAGAGATGGGCCAAGGACCTCAATAGACATTTTTCAAAAGAGGAAATCCAAATGGCCAACAGGCACATGAAAAAATGTTCAAGATCACTAGCAATCAGGGAAATGCAAATCAAAACCACAATGAGGTTTCACCTCACCCCAGTTAGAATGGCTCACATTTAGAAATCTACCAACAATAGATGCTGGAGAGGATGTGGGGAAAAGGGGACACTAACCCACTGTTGGTGGGAATGCAAACTGGTTAAGCCACTATGGAAGGCAGTCTGGAAATTCCTCAGAAACCTGAATATAACTGTACCATTCAACCCAGACATCCCACTCCTTGGAATTTACCCAAAGGAAATGAAATTGACAAATAAACAAGCTGTCTGCACATTAATGTTTATTGCAGTTCAATTCACAATAGCTAAGACCTGGAACCAACCCAAATGCCCATCAACAGTAGATTGGATAAAGAAATTATGGGACATGTACTCTATAGAATGCTATACAGCAATCAAAATCAACGAAACCTGGTCATTTGCAACAAGATGGAGGAATATGGAAAACATTATGCTGAGTGAATTAAGCCAGTCCCAAAGGGACAAATAGCATATGTTCTCCCTGATCGGTGACAACTAAATGAGCAGCAAAGGGGAGCCCTGTTGAAGTGAAATGAACACTATGAGAAACAGTGAATTGATCAGCTCTTGTCTTGACTGTTGATGTACAATGTAATACTTTATCCATTTTAGTATTTTCTCTTTGTTTTGTTCTAGTACTATTGGTTGAACTCTGTAATTAACACACAATTATTCTTAGGTGTTTAAATTTAACTTAAAAGTGATCTCTGTTAAATATAAGAGTGGGAATAAGAGAGGGAGGAGATGTACAATTTGGGACGTGCTCAATCAGACTTGCCCCAAATGGTGGAGTTAGAATCATGCCAGGGGATTCCAATACAATCCCATCAAGGTGGCATGTACCAAGGCCATCTCACTAGTCCAAGTGATCAATTTCAGTTCACAATTGATCACACTGATAGGTCTAAGAGGCAAAGGGATCACACAAACAAGTCTAGTGTCTGCTAATACTAACTGATAGAATCAAAAAGGAAGAGAACGATCCACCATGGGAAGCGGGATACACAGCAGATTCATAGAATGGCAGATGTCCTATATAGCACTCTGGCCTCAGAATCAGCCCTTAAGGCATTTGGATCTGGCTGAGGAGCCCATGAGAGTATTTTAGGCATGGAAAGCCAAGACACCCTGGGAAAAAAATAAAAAGGCTACCTAAATGGAAGATCTCTGTGAGTGAGATCCCAGTGGAAAGAATGGGGCCATCAAAGAAGGAGGTACCTTTCTCTGAAGGGAGGAGAGAACTTCCACTTTGACTATGACCCTGTCAGAATAAGATCAAAGCCGGAGAACTCAAAAGGCTTCCATAGCCTTGGCAACTCATGACTAGTGCCTAGGGAGATTACTGATGCCATAAACAAAAGTGTCAAATTGTTATATCAACAGCAGGAGTCACTGTGTACCTGCTTCTCATGTGGGATCTGTCCTTAGTGTGTTGTCCAATGTGAAGTAATGCTACAACTAGTACTGAAACAGTATTTTTCACTTTGTGTTTCTGTGTGGGTGCAAACTGATGAAATGTTTACTTAATATATATTGAATCGATCTTCTGTATATAAAGATAATTGAAAATGAATCCTGATGTGAATGGAATGGGAGAGGGAGCAGGAGATGGGAGGGGGGTGAGTGGGAGGGAAATTATGGGGGGGAGCCATTGTAATCCATTAACTGTACTTTGAAAATTTATATTTACTAAATAAAAAATTCAAAAAAAAAAGAAAGAGGATGTCATTCATACCTCTTTCCTTGCCTTTCTATTGATTGAACAAAGACCTAAGACTTGACAGCTGGGATGTGGGAAAGGAAGACTAAACACAGCTTGGTGATTCCACTTAACTGCTTAGGCTCAATTTCCTCAGGCACAGCAAAAGGAGGAAGGTTGACGCTGTCAGAGCTGCTATGGTGGATCCTTGCAGAGGTGGAAATTTCCTCTCACTAGAACATCACTGGTTTTGCATTTTCTTCCTTTTCCCTTTTACCGCACTTATGAAATGCTTAAAATGCTGTCATAATATTTTCCCTAGGTTTGCCTCTTACCAAGGCATGCACAGTGGAATAATTGGGGGAATAAGTTATGTCCTTGAGAATATTTTTTAACTATCAATCTTTTCATACACAAATAATTTGCCTTAGAGAAAATCTTTGAATATTTAGATGAGCTGCTGGTTTTGATACAATCTTGTGACATTGGGATACCATCATTTGCAGTCCTGTAAGATGTAGTTTAGTGCATTAGTCAAAGTATCTTTGCAGTTAAACACTGGGCAAAAAAATTTGTGTGCGGTGCTCACATACCTTTCTAAGAGATACATGTCAGCTAAATATATGTATTATGTAAACCTGTCTTCTTCAAATTGGCTTTTTTTTTAAAGTTCACATAGTTTAGAAAGAACCATTATTTGCAGGTATAGAATCAATTCAATTTTCTCTTTCAAGAATGTAAACTAAGATCAATCTTCTGCGGAAGTCTACCAAACTAGCTTACTTCTGCTTTTTGCCCAAATTCCTGTAGTTTTACTTTGATGTAGTCTTTAAAAAAAGAATTATTTACTTATTTTTATTCAAAAGGCAGAGTGATAGAGTGAGAGCAAGAGTGAGAGCGAGAGCGAGAGAGAGAGAGAAAGAGAGAGAGATTTCCTTCTGCTGGTTCATTCCTAAAATGACCACAATAGCAAGGGTAAGCCAGGCCAAACCCAGGAGCACAAAACGCAATTCAATCTCCCACAGGGGTTGCCAGGACCCAAGTACTTAGACCATCTTTGTTTCCCTTCCCAGGCTCATTAGCAGAAAGCTAATAAGATCAGGAGCAGGTGGAGCTTGAACCAGCACTCAGATTGGAATGCTAGCTTTGCAAGCAGTAGCTTAAACCACTGCCCCACAATGCTAGCCCCATGATTTGATACATTCTCACATCCCTTCCACACTTACCTCTCCCACTCAGATTATTCCAGCTGATTTAAATATCCTTTGTTCCATGCCAACAAATTCACCCAGCAAAATCATGCCGATTAAAGCAAAGCAAAACAAAAAGCAAAAAGAACAACAACTATCATATATTTATAGTATTAATGTCATTGTCAAATTTTGGGATGCAGGTACATATTCTGCCAGGTTTGCAGAGTGTAACTTACGTGATTGGACTTAGGGAATTATGAACAATCTTAAATTCCAGTTTAACTACTCTTGTTTCCAATTTACTCTTTATGCTAGGAGCCTCACTGTACTGAAGAGCCACTACAAGGTCAGAAAAATTGGGCTCTGTCCACTTTTGGTATGCTATTTCCACCCGAAAAGATGATTTTCGTCTTCAGCAGCACAGCTTGGTGCTCTACATACAGAATGCAGAGAGTGAATGAATTCCCTTCCCTTGGTGTTTCACTGACCACACGTTCCAAGATGATATCTTGCTTATGAGACAGCAATGAATGTAGAACAGGAAGACTCTCGTCAGTGTTGTGCTCAATGATAAGTCAGACTAGTTAAGGACATTCTATATGAAGTCCTTTTAAAATTTTCTATTTACTTTTCTCTATAGTACTTACGGTAGCAGAGATTTGTTCCAGAGGGACAACGCACTTCTGTGCTATTGGTGGGGTCATACGTGTATGAGAGCCAGGGAGTGTCTCCTTGAGAAGTACGGGGACAAAAGACAACATTTAGAGGCTGGTTCTTCACCTCCAGGTCATCATATCCAGTTGACAGTGTCCGGATTTGGGACTCGGTGCTGATTGTTGCAAGTGAGATTTCAGTCAAGCCCTTATCAGCTACAGAGTGATATGTTTAAGATTTTTTTTTGTTGTGTTTTGGCTTTTTTCACTTTTTTTTTAAAGATTTATTTATGTATGTGAAAGGCAGAGTTAGAGAGAGGCAGAGAGAGGGAGGGAGAGAGAGAAAGAGAGAGGACTTCCATCCATTGGCTCACTCCCCAAATGGCCACAATGGCCAAAGCTTGGCTGATGTGAAGTCACGAGCCAAGAGCCTTCTCCAGGTCTCCCACGTGAGCTCAGGGTTCCAATGACTTGGATCACCTTCTACTGCTTTCCCAGGCCACAGCAGAGAGCTGACTGGAAGTGGAGCAGCCTGGACTGGACTGGCACTCATATAGAATGCAGGTCTGCAGACAGTGGCTTTACCCTCTTAGCCATAGTGCCGGCCCTTGACTTTATTTTTTACTAAGCGTAATGATCTTAAGATTTTCGTTCACATTGTTGTATGTATCAAAATTCACTCCTTTTCAGTGTTGTGTGCAATGCAGTATTTGACTTTCCCATATTTTATGTATTCATTCATTTTTGGTTGGGTATTCACTTTTGATTATTACAAATAAAGCTGTATAAATTATGTGAATCATTGTATGGTCATATATTTTTATTTCTCTCATGTAAATGCCAACAAGAACAACTGCATTAACCGCCAAATTGTCTTCTGAAGTGATTGTGCCATTCTACATCCCTGCCATCATCAGATGTGAGTTGTAGTTACTCACGCTCTTCTCAAAACTTGGTAGGGTTACTCTTCTAATTTTACACATTCTAATAGTTGTGTCCTAATTAATTTTAAAATGTAGAATTTGCAGTAGTTTTCAACTTATTGCTTTAGTAGGAATATTGGAGAGTAGGAATTTGGCAGGCACACAAATACATGTGTTCCCCACTATCTCTCCAAACGCCTTTATAAAGGATCAGCTACAGGAAAAGGGCTTTCCAGTGATGAGGAAGATGCAGCAATGTTGGCCCTCGCTTATTTATCTGCACCTCTGTGATCAAAAGCAGTACCAGCAAGCAGAACATAAATCCCTGGTATTTGGAGGATAATGTCCTTATTGCCCACTGTGGCTCTCACAAGCTGTATGCCAGCTACACTTGCAACTTGTGCACAGTTGCCTGGTACAGGGCTGGGGGAGATGGATGTGAAGCTGCGCTGTGTTGAGACCTGAGGTCTGTGAAGGTAACTGCAATGTACAGTCTAAAGCGTTCCTCGGAATTCGTAAGCCTTCAGCAGACGCAATTTACATCAGGGAGACTCTCTAAGTGGATTTGTTTACGTGGGAAAAATGCTGCCTTGTGTTTTCAATTCTGCCTCCTCCCTGGAATCCTCACTCAAAGGCATTTTGAATAACAAGTGTTTTTAATCTCAGATACATAAGTAGAGATTCATTTTCTTACAAAGATGCTGAAATAGTCAACAATAAACTAATGAATAAAAGACCAGATTGTGATCAAACTAGTGCAGTGCAAGGGTCAAGTTGCTGTCAGATGGTGGGGGGTCTAGAATAAGAGGACGGTTAAGGAAACATTGTGAGCTAAGAAGCAATATGATTTCCACCCAAGAGTACTTCAGAAACCCCTAAATTGTGCCCCTGCCATACTATTTGGTATGTAGTTCTAAACATTCTTCACAGAATCAGCCCATGTACATGGCAATGTATCTTTCTCTCCCCATGGCATGATCATCATCATGAATCCCTCACTTTATACTGTTAATATCTCTTTTTAGGGGCCAGCACTGTGGCACAGTAGGTTAAGCCCTGGCCTGAAGCCCCGGCATCCCATATGGGTGCTGGTTCTAGTCCCGGCTGCTTCTCTTCCGATCCAGCTCTCTGCTATGGCCTGGGATAGCAGTAGAAGATGGCCCAAGTCCTTGGTCCCCTGCACCTGCATGGGAGACTCCGGAGGAAGCTCCTGTCTCCTGGCTTTGGATTGGCGCAGCTCTGGCCATTGCAGCCATCTGGAGAGTGAACCAGTGGATGGAAGACTTTCTCTGTCTCTACTTCTCTCTGTAACTTTGTCTTTCAAATAAATAAAATAAATCTTAAAAAAATCTGTTTTTAAGGGAGAAAAATAGTATATAGATGTATGTAGATAAGGTCTACATATGAAATGAGTGTGGCAAAATGTTAGAAAGTTTTTGATTTTAAAACTAAAATAAAGTTGTATAAAAATAAAAGATTTAAGAAAACTCGGCATAGGGAAATGTAAAAATGCCCAAGTGACCATGAACAATGTTTTTCTAATGTAGTGATCATGAACAACATAAAAGCAGCTGCAGCACTGGGAAATCCTGTAAGGGGCAGTGCAGGCCTGGCACGAAGAACTCTACTGAGGAAAGAGAACCTGGCTCTCAGCCCTGGAGCAGACTTCCAGTGAGAAAGTCAAGGGAGCTGCATTGGCCAGGACATTAGGACATTGTGGCTCTGACCGCTCTGTGGACCTGAGCAGTGGCCAGGCCTACACCCAGAGTGAGTAAGGATGTCCTGAGCTTGTTGCTGCTTTCAGGTCATTTCCCTTTTGTCCCCAGGCTCGGGAAGTCCTCACAGGTGAAATTACTCAAGTGCTATTTTTGAGGTCAACTAAAGCAGTGCACAGTATAAAAACAACAAAACATCGATTTCGCTTTAGCTATTTTGGGATTTGGATGTGATAGAAATTAGACAAATGGGTTTAATAAATCCTCATTGTAGCCATTACATAACAGTAAAATAGATGCTGATGGAAAACCATGAGAACAGTTCAATTTCAAAGACAGGAAATTGCAAAAGCAGTCGGAAGACGGTTCCGACCTCCTCTTGCGGGATGCTGTGAGCAGGCCGTCAGGCAAGGTGGGCAGTTGCAGCCCAGCTGCAAGTGGAGCAGCAGGCCCTCACGAATTTGATTGCCAAGACTCACGAGTGCCCTGAAGCACCCACAGCTCCCCCTAGAAAAAGACATCACAGCGGATGAAGGGTGTTTACCCCTGCCAGCTTGCGGCTGATTAATATCTGATGTTCGCTCTAACTTGCATTTGAACCTCCTCCATTACTTACACAATTAGCTTTCTGTGCCTATCACCACCTTCTACCACCTCGCCATTGCTGGGACGCAAGTGATGGGAAGACGGCTTCCTATCCCACACATTCTGTGGTCTGGTTCCCTGACGCAGCGATGTTCAGCAGTGCACTGCTGCTGACACAGATCTCAGTAACAGCCAGTTCACCGGGGAATAACTCCCCTCACTTATCTGCAGAAGTTGGCAGGGCTGAAATGTGGTAGGCATACTGCATTTATTAAGAACGGAATCACAATCCCTCATCAGGGTCCCATAGAAGTAACATTGAAAATGTTCCAAGGGCATTTTAAAGAATTTCAATTTACCTGTGACAGGTAAGCATAGCTAAGGAACCAGTTCTATATTTTTGTAACATGGGGAAGACAGATGAACCACTTCACATTGCATCTCATCTAGCTCACGGTTTATTGTGTTCTTATTTTTGTTATGTAAGAGAAGCATCATAATTTAGTGATTTCCATATACATATTTCAGCATTTTCAAAGCCATAAATACCATCTATCACATTTAATATTTTGTTTGGCTGTTTCAGAATCATACAAAATTTAGGAAACACAATTGCAAGAATTATCATTATTTTTATGAGAAGGCTTTTTCAAAACCTTCAAATTTCCTTTAGACTTATAATCTCTTACTGTTCCCTAGACAGTGAATTGTCCTATTACTTAATTTCAATTGCTACAACATCAAAATAAAAATTGCAACATATCTGAATGATGTCCAAATAGCAGTGTACTTGCACCAAATAGCTCCTTCTTACTTCAGTACAACTTGGAGCCATATAACTATGTGACAAGAAAGTGGGTGCATTGTATTTGGGAACTTCTGTGACATCACTAATCCTTTGTCTTCTCCAGTCTATGATCTGGAAAACAAAACATCTCATTGTATCTTTTTTTTTTTTTTTTTTGGACAGGCAGAGTTAGACAGTGAGAGAGAGAGAGAGAGACAGAGAGAAAGGTCTTCCTTTTTCTGTTGGTTCACCCCCCAAATGGCCGCTACGGCTGGAGTGCTGTGCCGATCCGAAGCTGGAGCCAGGTGCTTCCTCCTGGTTTCCCAAGGGGTGCAGGGCCCAAGGACCTGGGTCATCCTCCACTGCCCTCCCAGGCCACAGCAGAGAGCTGGACTGGAAGAGGAGCAACAGGGACAGAGTCTGGCACCCCAACCGGGACTAGAACCCCCGGGGTGCCAGCGCCGCAGGCGGAGGATTAGCTTAGTGAGCCATGGCGCCGGCCATCATTGTATCATTTTCAAGGTAGTGTGGTTTCAAATATTAGGAAAATCAAAATTGACTAGATTTCCCCTCTTCTATAGATATGCAATTAACGTAAGTTTCTTAGTCTATGCATCATGAAAAATGCTTTCTATCAAATTTCCAAATATTAAGTTTAGAAGAAATGCATACAAAGTTATTAAAACAGTTTAATATTTTAAGTTTTATTTTGAATAAAGTTTTGCTTTTAAACTTTAAAAGATATCTTTCCAAGCTGACAGTGCCTGTTCTATTGATACTAAAAAAACATAACATTTTATAAGTGTTCCAAATGATATGATACAGTGACAGGAAATGATTATATTTTCATGTAGTCAATACATATTTTGAATAAATTATATGTAAGTAACTGTACTGAAACTGGGGGATTTCAATTCAGGCTCACTAAAAATATGATCTCTGCCCCTCTCATATCTTAGACATGGTGTAATAAGGAAGAAATGGTGAGGAATTCCTTAGAAGGCTAGTCAAAAAACAATGTTTCATCAGGGATATAAGTACTTGACAAATAATGGCCATGTGACCTGGCAACCTTAACACTGCAATGAGCACTCCTTAGTTTCATTGAGTGAGAAATATCCCTCCCCGAAAACTGGCTTATTTAGAGGGGGTGGGTGTGAAACAGTTTTTTTTTTTTTTTTTTTCCCACGGCACTTGACATAACCCTCTCTTTCTTCTCCCAGCTTTCATATTTTATAAAAGTGAGCCAAAGAGCCTGAGATTTGACATATCAGAGCAAGTGAACCTTGTGCAAATTGCAATAACATCATGATATTAAATATTTACAAAGCACAATGCAGTAAGTGAAAAGGAGTAGAGGTCTAAAACGTCAATTTCAAGCATAAATTTTGTGTATAAGTGGAAAAAGAGTCCGGTTCTTGTAATTGTCCAATTAAGATCTGGTATCAATTATAACCTTAATTTCATATCTTTTTATATTGGAGGGAAATGTTCTAAATGTTCTCAGTAGAATCAGAAACACACAGCAACCACATATTTTAGAATGTCAATAATACTGACATCCAGGCAAGCACTCTGAAATACATCAATACAGGGAAAACCAGTGTTCACTGACTCAATATTTCAGTAAGTAATCTCACTGTGGTGATGCTTCTTAGCCATTGAGGAAAATGATATCAGGAGGGAGAGGGTGAGTAATTTTGCTAGTACATTTGACTACTAGATATTCCATATTTGCCAAATACAATGGGCACTTAGGATAATAAAAATTCTGAAATCTTCTCACCAAATTCAATGAATTTTTTCCAAGTTTGTCTCTTGTGTTCTTATGATTATCTGGGGCCAAATGGTGGCAGCTAAAATTACTGCCATCTAACATTTGGGACCACTGTTACTAATCTGAATTTTGCCTAAACTCTGTTTCCTAAATTTTCACTTCTTTACCCCAGAATAAATCATGAACTCACAATTTCAATGTTATGATAACATTATGTTTCTGATTGTATAATAAAGGGAAAATAAATAATAAAATACAAATATTATTTAGCTTCTCTTATCCAATTATTATGTTGTATGATATTCACAACAAAAAGGAAGACAAAACAAAAGAAAAAAGAATGAAAGACTAAATTGATTAATACATGAAGAAGTAGGAAGAGAGTAAATGTATGTGGGCATGGTTTGCATAATGAGCATC